>NC_053155.1:259666457-259826457 GCF_016835505.1 Polypterus senegalus | reverse complement strand
TGTCTGTGCACTGCGCCAGTTCACGGAGCCGCGGTGTACATGCATCAAAGGTTCCCAGCTGTGCTGTTGCCATCTCGTGCGATGTCCACGGCTGTATTTAGTGTTAGCTAAGACCCAGCACTTAAAAGTTTCTCTCGCAGTTTTGTTGAGTTTGTGTCAAACACCACCCTGACCATCTCATCTTCGTCTGCATAAGCACAGTCCTTCACCCGTGAATATTTAGCGGCAGTGTTTCTATTGGATTGCCGCTGACGGACAGCCTGATATGGGCAGGCACTAAATTACTCCGCCTCCCATGACCATCGAGCAGAAGTCTATTATAGTACAGTGGAACCTCGGTTCACGAACGTCCCGGTTCACGACCAAAAAGCTTGCCAAACTTTTGCCTTGGTTCACAACCACACACTCGGTATACGAACAAGCCAGTTTCCCTTGCCTCCTGAGTGGAGAGAGAGAGAGCGAGCAGGAGCGAGCGAGCACGTGCCTGTTGGGGAGGGGGAGGAGGAGATTGCTGCACGTGTTTGCTCAACAAGCCAATTTCCCTTGCCTCCTGAGCAGAGAGAGAGAGAGCAAGAGCGAGCGAACACGTGCCTGCTGGGGAGGGAGGGGGGTGGTGGAAGAGATTGCTGCACGTGTTTGCCTGCCTATCTGTAGGCTGTAGTGCAAGCGAACCATCCCCCCCACCACAGGCAGCCTGAGAGAGAAAGAGAGCTGCCATGCTTTTTCATTTAAGCAAAGCCGCTCCTTGTTCATTGTTTTCAATAAGACGTGCACTCTCTTTGTGCTCTACAGTATTTTGTGTGCTTTTGCAGTTAACTATGGCTTCTAAGCAAGTGAAGAGTGGTCAGAAGAAAGTTTTGAAGAAAATTGAAATCGAAGTAAAGAAAGTAGTTACAAGAGGTGGAAAAACTGTTTATCAGTTTACTCATTTACCAATCTGAGAACCCTCCTGCTTTCAAGCAGCACAATGTAAACAAAGCCAGACTGCCAGTAATGTGGAGGGTCACAAGAACTTTCTTTTTGGAATGGCTGCATGAGGCTTTCACTCCCAGCAGCTAAACCGCTAAAAGCACCAGAAACCCAAGAAATCACAAGAGAGAAAACACCTGAAGAAAAACACTTCATGCCAGAACTCGTCTCATGCAAGGTTAGTTTTCTTGGTGGTTTTTGTATTACGGATTTTTCAAAAGTTCATTTTTTAGTTCATAATGCGATTTGTTGCAATGTCATTTTTCTCTTTTTTCAAATGTTCACTTTTTTCCTTGTGCTTAAAACTCATGAAAGTGTTTACAAATGGAGTTTTTCATAGCGCGATTAGGTGCAATGTTATTTTTCTCTTTTTTTCAAATGTTAGCTTTTTTCCTTGTGCTTAAAACTCATTAAAAAAATTGTTTACATGGAGGACTTCATCGTGTGATTTGTTGCAATGTTACTTTTTTGGTTGCTTGTGAGTTGGTTTTTAAATGCAGTTCGGATTTGTGCGATGTTTGTTTTCTGCTGTGCTTAACTCATTTTAAAAAAAAAAATAAATAAAATGCTGCGCGAGCACGGGCAGCTGACAGGGAAGGGGTGGGTGGTGTGTGTGTGTGTGTGTGTGTACGCGCACACGTGCTACACAGAGAGAGAGAGAGAGAGAGAGAGAGAGAGAGAGCCAGGCTGCTCCTGTAGCGGAGGGAGGGAGGGGCTTTGGTGGTGTGTGTGCGAGAGAGAGAGAGAGCGAGAGAGAGAGAGAGCGCTCTGCGCGCGAGCCAGCTGGTGTAGCTGATTAGTAAACTAATGTAAAAACATTGAATAACACTTACACAAAATACCCAGGCTCCCTGCTCAGCTCACGCTCTCTCTCTCTGTAGCACACACAACACCCCCCGTCAGCAGCACGTGCTCGCTCTCTCTCTGCGCTCACTCGCGCGCTCTCTCTCTGAACAGAGGGGAACATTTGAACAAATCCAAACTTTAATTTAAAAACCAACCACAAGCAACCAAAAAACATTGCAGGAGTTCATGCTAATAGCCTTACAGCCTGATCGCTGTAAACACTTTTTTTAAAATGAGTTTTAAGCACAGCGGAAAAAAGCGAACATTTGAAATAAGAGAAAAGTAACATTGCAACAAATCACGCTATGAACTGAAAAATTAACTTTAGAAAAATCCGTAATACAAAAACCACCAAAAAAACTAACCTTGCATGAGTCGAGTTCTGGCATGAAGTGAGGAGGAAATGGGTGGAGAGAAAGTTACAGTTTTGAGGGAGAGTCCGGCTCCGCTATGGAGGGATGTTTTCCTTCAGGTGTTTTCTCTGTTGTAGATTTCTTGGCTTTCTGGTGTTTTTAGCTGTTTAGCTGGTGGGAGCGAAAGCCTCTTTCAGCCATTCCAAAAACAAAGTCCTTGTGACCCAACCCTTCGTGTTTGCCCTCCACATTACTGGCAGTCTGGCTTTGTTTACTTTGTGCTGCTTGAAAGCACGAGGGTTCTCAAATTGGTAAATGAGTATACTGGTAAACAGTTTTTCCACCTCTTCCAGCTCTTGAAGCCTCTGCCTGTTTGATGTAAATCCTTTTGCAACATCAGCTGCTTTAATAGATTCTTTCTGCTTTAGAATAGTCGAAATTGTAGATTTTGACTTCTTGTACTCGGCGGCAAGATCAGTAACACAAACGCCACGCTCAAACTTTTCAATAATTTCTTTACTTCGATTTCAGTTTTCTTCAAAACTTTCTTCTCACCACTCTACACTTGCTTAGAAGCCATAGTTAACTGCAAAAGCACACGAAAAACTGTAGAGCACAAAGAGGGCGCAGGTAAAGCACGCACGTCTGACTGAGAACAATGAACAGGGAGCGGCTCTGCTTAAACACAGTAATCGGCGCGTATGAACCGGCCAGGCAGGCACGCACGTGCACGCACCCTCCCCCCTCTCTCTCAGCAGCAGGCAGGCACGTCTGACCGAGAACAATGCAACATGTGCGGAAATCATCGGCGTGCACAAACCGAAAGGGAAACTTTCGTATACCGAGTGTGTGGTCGTGAACCGAGGCAAAAGTTTGGTGAACTTTTTGGTCGTGAACCGAGTTGTATGTAAACCAAGACGTTCGTGAACCGAGTTCCCACTGTATTTACAATTTTTTAAACCCCAGAGGGAAAAGGTTATGAAGAAATGTTTGTTTTATATGCCATAGGAATATTCCCATGTATATTATACTGTATAATAATAAAGAGTTATATGTATTAAATTGACCCAGTTGCACAACTTAATAACTATTTACGTTCAATCTTTTATTCTTAAAATAGTGCATTAATATCTCATAACTGAAAAAAAGAACATGAAAGTGACAGGATGGTTCAGATTATTTGTTGGAGTTTTCACACTTCCAGTTAAAAATATTGAGAAAGGACAGCATAGATCCCTAGGCGTTTTCTAACTACTATAAATTTGAAAAATTAAGTTTATTTGCAGTTAGTTGACACCATACATTGCCAAGTCAGTACAACACAGGAAATTCCAGACCACTATGCAAATCATTTGTCTTTTCTTTAAATGTGGTGCATTTCTGTACAGTGTTGTTTATGCAAAGAATCAAAGTAAGACTTTGCCTCATCTGGGCGTTCATAGAGTTGCACTAATGTGAGTTTCTGGACATCACAGAATCAAGGAGGCTTTTTTTTTTTTTGGAAGGGAAAGTAAAACTATGTAAAACACATTTACTCCAGGTTTTATCAGGAACACTAGAGGTTTAGGTTTCCCAAATATAATATGTACAGTAGCCTGCACTCATTTTTGAATAATGACACCGTCAAACATTAAAGGCTAACTGTGTTATATATAGACCCATAGCATCAGTACAGACTCCATATCATCAGTGCTCAGTTAATGACATTGACACATATTTCCAGTTGCATTGTGTAGTTGATCAGTCTGATCAGGGCAAACAGTTCAGCAAGTGACATTCAAAGATTGGTCCTACATCCAACCAGTGGTGGAAGCTATACCTTTCTTTTTGGTTGAAATTTTTTGTATTCTAGTATTTTGTATGTATTGTATTCTATGATATCTGAGGTATGTTCTTGTATAAAATTTTCATTTGTTGGCAAGTGCGCTTTACTTCAATCACATTGCTTCTAAATACGCAATTGATTTAATTGCTTAAAGTCAGAAATTTACAAACTAATGTTTACAGTAAAACTGGGCAATTGAAACAAACATTTTTATTTGAATAAATATTTTTGCATTTCACAAATTCTTACCCATAATTTCTTAACAGATTATGCATTTCCTTTTTGTTTTATTGTAGGTCAAGTACAGTAAAATCTCTTGTCAGTTACTCACTCAATTAAATGTTAACTGTCAGGGCCAAAAAAATATCTTCCTTTATAATATGCTACGGTGGCTGTCCGTTTGTCTGTCCAGGATTTTAAATCACCTGTTGCTCGCAAACCGTTTGAACTATTGACCTGAAATTTGGTACACATATACTACATGATGTCTACTATCCACTTTTTTATTTTTATTTTATTTTATTGTGGAATCAACTCTCGGCAGCGGCCAGCAGGGTGACAGTGCCCTGCATGTGTACAGGCGCTGTTCTAATCCCTACCACCATTGCTGTCACTTTCCCTACCTCTTCATATCTTAAACCATTCTTGAGGCAGATTGAAGACTTGAGTGCCAGCTTAAGTGAAAAATTAAGGAAAACTTACTATTGCAACACAAACACTGACTTAATCAGTTATAACGCGAGAAGATGCCGACGAAAGAAGGGAAGAAGCAGGCTGCTAGGGTGGAGAAAAGAAGAGCTGCTCAGGAAGCAGCAAGCGCATCAACCTGTGAGCAAATGAATGGTAAACATACAGAGAAAGAGTTTGAAAACAATGAATGCTCAAGTCAAGTGTATTTGTCCGCAGTTACTGGTACAGTAATCCCTTCTCGATCGCGGGGGTTGCGTTCCAGAACCCCCCGCGATAGATGAAAATCCGCGAAGTAGAAACCATATGTCTGTATGGTTATTTTTATAATATTTTAAGCCCTTATAAACTCTCCCACACTGTTAACAATATTAGAGCCCTCTAGAAATGAAATAACACCCTTTAGTCAAAAGTTTAAACTGTGCTCCATGACAAGACAGAGATGACATTTCTTTCTTACAATTAAAAGAATGCAAACATATCTTCCTCATATCTGCCAAACAGATTACACAAACTACCGTTGATTGGCACAGTGCAGTACAGTAATTATTCAGTCCCCATTGCAAATTAGGTCTTTTGGCAAAATTTGTATTGAATGTGGAGAAACCACTTGCAATATTAGTTTTGATCTGTATAAATTGTTCTTGTTTGATTATTTATTGCAAAGAGCTGAAGTTTGTAAATTTTGCCAATAAATCTAATTTGCAATGGGGGTTGAACAATTTTGAGTGCAACTGTGTAACCCCTGTTTGTTGAAATCACACACATCATATAAGTGAACAGTACATTGAAGAATGTAATGCTTCCTCAGGTATACATTTTTGTGTACAGCCAAAGTAATTTTCTAATTCTGGATTTGTTTTACAGCCATAAGCAGAAATAAAATTTAATCACTCGCATTGAAAGCCTTAAAAACCTCAAATACAGTATATAGATGAGTTCTGAAATAAAGGATTCTTGTAAAACTGACAAGTTTTGATTTCATACAAAGGCCTTAGTGTTTGGACAGATTTAGAAAATTGAAAGTACCTTGAGTTTCTAACATTTGACTCATTTATTATTATTAACCAGCTAATGATGCAAATATAAAATCTTAAAATAGCAAATGTCATAAACTTGTGTTTTACTGACAAAGTACACTTAACAGACATGTTATAAAAACATCTTTAAAGAGTTTGTTTAAATGGAAATATCCTGAATGGTCTTGGAGTTGAGTAATTCAGCAAGGTTTTAGCATGGTTTTTACAACTGGATACTTTTCCTGACACCATCCTTCCCCATTTATCCTGGCATATGTAATACTTTTTAATTTTTGTATTTAGTATGTGTTTTAGGCAGTATTTTTCAGTTACTGGACAACAAATGTCAGAATTATAATGTGACATGCTAAGGTAATTCATTTACTTCAGGGTGATATAATTCATTATAAACCCTATGCTGAAATCCCCATTTGTTGTTACATTGTTGGGATCCCCACCTCAGCCACACATAAGTTCAAGCTCTGCATTTTAGTTTGATATTTACGAATGCCAGTACTTGTGTTTTTTTAAAATAACTGGGTAAGTACTTGTTGGGAACAGTATTTTAAAGCTGTTAAAATTTGCATATTTTATATTGTATTACAGAAAAAGGCGCCACATTGTTTACTTCAATAATGGAATTACTTAAATAATATGTCATTGAATGTTTTTCTCTTTTTGCTGTGGTATTGTGTATCACAAAATTTCATTGGTATTGGTATTGAATACAAAATTTCTGGTATTATGATATTACTACTTGTATTTTAAGGTGTATTGTACACTGAGAACGGTCAATTAACTTATGCAGTCATAATTTATCTGTATGTGAATTATGTTTTGAAAACCTATGTGGTCCTATTGTACTTTTCCAAAAATATATTTCAAATATGAATTATTTTTAGACTTTGAGTGTAATAATGCTTTATTTCTGAAATTTAATTACATTCTTTTTTAAATAGGCAGACATCTGGTCTTTAGGTATAACAGCAATTGAACTAGCAAAAGGAGAGCCACCTCACTCTGAATTGCATCCAATGAAGGTTCTGTTCCTGATCCCAAAGAATAACCCACCAACACTGGAAGGAAACTACAGCAAACCACTTAAAGAATTTGTTGAGGCCTGCTTGAACAAAGAACCTAGCTTTGTAAGTTGAGAAGAAAATGTAGTGTGCTTTTTAATGTGCCATTTTCATAGTATTTAGTAAATTGTTTTAGTTTAGGTATTCATATTAAGTATATGGATATATTTTAAAATATATAAAGTTGTATTCTCAACACATGAAATGTGGCCAATGTAGGAGTTATATTAAGTAAAACTAAAAAGAAATAAGTTGAGATTGATCAAATGGATTTGAGCGTTAAGGGTTTTAATCAAGTTAATAAAGAGATATAAGCTTACAAAGATTTGGTATGTAGAGTGAAAGGCATAAAATTACTTGGTGAAAATGAGGCCGTGAAGGGGCAAAGATAATACAAAGCAGTGTTTCTTAAACTTTTTGAGACTGTAAAGTCCTGTACAAAAAAAAATTTTTGATCCATGGACCTCTATGATGATTTAAAAAAAGGACATTTTGCAAAATAATCGGCTATGTGAAAAATATTTAAATCAAGACAATGTATGATATATATTTATAAAAATATGAGATATTAAAAACTTTCAGACATGAAAATGAAAACAATATGCTGGGATTGTATGACAAAAATCATTAATATGTTGTGTACATTTTAAGGTAGCCTTAATGTAGGTTTCATACAGTATTTATCCTATTTTAATTTGTTTTCATTGCAGTGACATTTGAAAATCTACTTTCACATTATTTATATAGAAACAAACTGCAGTAGAATCTTAAATGTTTATTAACTTAGAAGTCCACATTCACTATGATTTTTTTTGGCCTATTGAGAAGTAATTTAGTCTTCAAAAATTTTTAACATAACGTCTGAGGTAGAATTATCCAACGTATCTTTTTCATTTGTAGATCATTCTTTACTTTTTATTAAGCTTCTGGTTGTTTTCAGATGTAAATGGTTGATTACTAATTTTAGTTGGTTAATTTTTTTTCATTCATTTTTCTTTTCTGCTTTATCTATTTGGTCAGTTATGTTTTGAAGTTATCAAAGAAATTATCTTTCCTTTGGTTTGTGTCCAAAATTCATTTTTCTTGTTCGAGCCCACTGTTTTATTAGAACAATAAAATGTTATTTTATGTGTTTCCTGAAATGACAGGTTGAACTTTATCAAAAACTGAAGTATGTCTGCAGGGTAACATAACATAATGTTCCAATCTGTACATCTGAAGAACTGCAAATGATCACAGTTGTTGTTTGATTGGAATATAATCATTTCTACTCTCAGATCTTCACAAAGTCTTTTTAAAAACCTGACTTTGCAAAAGCCACTGAAGTTTTGCATCGAATAGCAATTTAATAAAGAAAGAAATCTAACTTGAGCAGTTGTTTTTTGTATTGGTTAAAAAAAATAATTAGATAATGATCAGTAACTACAGCTGATACATGGCATTATGACTAATGCCTCACGGAATTGCTGTAAAGTTTTGCAGAACCCCAGGATTCCCTGGAACACAATTTAAGAAGCACTAGTACTACTTAATGATAGAAAATGTGTCTCAACATTTGTGGTGACCAATATTGAAGAAAGTGGAGGAAAGATCATTAAGTATCCTAGATAAATTTGATGGAGACATTGCTGATATTTGTGCCTCATGGCTTCATAATGTAGCAATATTCATCAATAAATCTTAAATGAAAGCTGTTTTATTTGAAATTTGTATTTCTTCAGCAGCTGAATATGTTTAATCTTGTTGTAAATTCTCTTGCAACACCTTAAGTACATTTTAGAAATACCAAGATAGCATTTAGCTATTATGAATTGTGAACTCCCCACAATGAAATGATTTTTGTAACTATGTGGTGTGCTTTCAGCAGCCATCAATTTCACATAAACCTTTGAGATTTAGACTCATTGAGTTAACTTTTCTTTTATTTTTGTTTCATGCAGCACTTAATACCACGTTGATTTTAATTGTAAACAATATCAAGTATCTTCAAGTGTTTATTGATTTGTTTAAGCATATGCATAGTTTATTTTCAGACACCTTCAGTTTCAAGACGTGTGTGTGGATGAGAAAAACTTTGGAAGGAAACAGCAACTTGAAATTACAGGCAACTTTAACCATAGGTCATGAACCCTTACAAAATAATAATTAATGGTCCTAATAGTACAACTCAGAAAATTATAAATTAAACGAAACAATAAGAATAAAGTAATGTTTATTTCCAATCTTGCAGCTCTGCTTCCTTGCACTTTGGTTTATGCTATTAAGGTATGACCCACTATGGAGAGACTAGAATTAAAACTCTGAAGTAAAAATTCAAATTTTAAAAATTGTAGGAGAGGAGTGAACCACTAGGGAGAGATTAGAATTAAAGCAACAACTTGGTTAAAGGTTGCATTTATTGGAAGTCTGATATTTTGCATCTCTACAAATTCAACTCAACTGCGTCACCTGAAATGGAGTGTAGTCGAGTCCCTTCCACCAGTTCTTCGATATTTTCAAAAACAGTTTCATCTATATCGGAGTCTAAAAGGGCCGCCAACATTGCACTTTCTTCCGATAAATCTTCAATTCTCTCTCTGAAATATGTAATATTTTCGGCAGAATCCATTTCATCGGCTTCTGGAACAGAAGCATGTCGATGCTTGTGAAACAGGTTCCAGTTATGACCATTACGCATAAAATTTCTAAATGAAACCTACCTAACTTTTGTAAGTAAACTGTAAGGAATGAGCCTTAGTATAGATAAGAGCAGCTCACTACTGAAAACGGCAAATATAGGAGACTGTGGGTATCGAACTGGTGGCCCCTTGATTACAAGTCAGCAAATCTTACCGCTATGCCACAGAAGCTGTTGTCTTTTCCTTGAACCTTTTGTGAAAGTGTTTATTTGATCTTTGGATTTAAGGCTTCATATGTTATACAGTTTATGCCTACATTTTGCCATTTACTACTAAAATATGAAAAAAGTTTCTGTTTTAAAAATGTGTTTGCACAGATTATTGTAGAAACGGAACACACATGAAATGCGTGTGTTCCAAATAACTATCTATTGTTTCCACTCTAAAACTCCACTTCGCTCCCAGATAATGAAGGCATGAACTGGGAGAAGTTAGTGCATGTTCTAAGCCAGTGGGGGGATGGAATAGCCAGCTGCTTGTCTTTATCGGCACATTTATAGGACAAAGGACGCTGGCGGAGAGGTGCGAATGGATTTAAGGTGTGCCGGATCTACAAGTTTTTTCGTAGGCTCTGGTAATTCTAGTGTTAACCAGTAATTCAGTATTCATTACTTGCTCAAAATATGGTGCCAGTTTAAGAAGCACTTTAAGGCTCTGTTTGGGATGTTGCTGTCATTCTTGCTTAAAAGAGTAATATGGTGAGATGTCCTTTTCTACTTTGGGCTGATGACATTATTTTTGAGCTGAAACAGAATTGTTTCAGCATGGATCTGGAAGAGGAATAAATGGTTAAGTTCAGAAATGTCAACTATTGAATATGTATCACCTTTCATTACATGAGAAAATTGGAATGACTGAAACATCCTCTTTCTATCATTTCATTTTTAAGCATTACTAGGGGCAAAGCCCTTGCTCGCTTCGCTCGCCCACCCCCAGTTTCGTTTACCACATATACAATTTAAAGAGATTGTTATTTTCATGGGAATTGTTACATATGCATTATTTTCACTTTTACTTTAAAACTTTTTTGTAAAAACAATACTTGTCCTTTATTTCTGGCCCCGGGCATGGTTAAATCTCTTTCTTGCTGGACGTATAACGCTGCTTATGTTGTGAAGGGGGTCGGCTGAACTCGCACTAAGGAGATACCTTCAGACGGTCTGATTCCGACCAGTTGCTGTCTTTCTGCTGCTGATGAGCTGCGTGTTTCGTTTGTCGCGCTGTGCATCGATCATTTAAAAGCCTGTACAGCAGCTGTCCTTTTACCACTTTGTGTCTCTGCCACTCGCGTTTTGAGGGGGTGGGATGAATGCACGCTGAGGGGAAGCGGTTGGATCATCTGCTGGCTTGTTGCTGCTGATGAGTTGCGTTTTCTGTTTGTCACGCTGTGCATTGATCATTTCAAAGCCTGTACTGTAGATGTCCTTTTGCCACTTTGCGTCTCTGCCACTAATGTTGTGAAGGTAGGGGGGTGGGGGGCCTAAAGGCACGCTAAGGAGAAGCCGTCAGATCATCTGCTGGTGAGCTGCGTGTTCTGCTTGTCACTTGTTGTTGTTTTAAGAGCTGGGAGAACATTAAGTGTGTATGGCAATAGCATTTCAACAACTGCTAGGTTAGATGTCCATGAACTTGTTTTAAACGTTGTCTCGCGTGACGTTAAAGTGTCTCTTGCAGGACGTCAAATTGTCCTCCAAGAAGATCACATCTTGTCTCCCTAGTCTCCATCCCAATATTTTTTTTATAATAGAGAGATATTAAATTTGTGGTGGTAAAGCCAGCCTTTATTTGTTGCAGGATGCAAGTGAAATTAAGTAGTGTAAATATTGTCTTTACATTCTTATTTGTTATCTTCCAACACTACATTTGTTTGCAACTTTTTGATCTTAAAGAAACATTTTACCTGAAATTAAAATTCTCAGTCATTTTTTTAACTTCTGAAATTTCTGTTGGGTAACTGGAATCTTCTTAGATTTAGTTTACTTCAGTTTTGTATTGTCTTAAGTAGTAAGCACAAACTGTTTATAAAGAAGTACTAATTTGAAAGCCATAAATCTCCCCACAGCAGCATTAATGTCAAGTTCTTCAGCATTAATACATTTTCAATTTAAGAGTATGTTTTAAGTGAAGCTGGTATTTCTTTTTATATTACTTTGTTTTTACATAGTTTCATTTAATTGAGGTTCTTGAGATTTATTTTTGATATGGCTAGCAATAGCATAGTAAGCAGTTGAGTCTCCTATCGCCATACCAGACCCACATGCAGTAATACTGTCTTAACAGTTTAATACACAGTACTGATTTCTACAAATACCAAGGTCTGAACCTGTGATATAATAAAATTACAGCAGAGACATCAATAGAAAATTATTTCTGTGTAGCATAGCTTCCTCATGCTTGGACCTTGCATCTTTTCTAGTGCCCACCATAAGTGAAAATGTTATGTTTCTGTCAAAAAAATTGTATTTTTTGGTTTGATTTCATTAAATTGACTGTGTGAGTGAGTGTATGTGTGAATGTGCCATACAGAGAACTATAACCATGTCTAATGTTAAGTTATTTCCTTAAAGCCCTTACTTCTGTAGTAAGCATTGTCTAATTGTAACCCTCTAATGGACAAAATCTAAGTTATATAAATTCCATAATAGGCCAGAATTTGCGCTTGATGTCTTAAAGTTCATGAAAATATTTTAATTCACTATTATTTCAATGTATTTGCCCTATAATGTACATGGAGAGTCCATTGCAAATATTTCAGTTGGAAAAACATCATAATTAAAGTGGATCAGATCAGAATTTGAGTCAAATATTAGCATCACTATATGTTTACGTAACCAGCAAACAGAGCGCATAGTCCTTTTATGAAATTGTACCTTTTACCTGTTTTCACTTACTGACTCTCACAATGCTCTCATTGCATTTGAAACACATGCATGCTCCTGTCACATTTTGTCATGTGATATTTTCCTTAGTCATAACTTCATGGTGTAGTATATTCTTTTGTCTTCGTATTTTCATGATTTACACAAAATATATACTGCTTCTGTGCATTGCTCACTGTGCCCATCCCATCCTTGCACCACAGCCAAGAATTCAATTTGCAACTCAGAAAAGAGAGCTATGCAGATTTGCCTACCCAGTTGGCTTCCTTCTGTAAAATTTTGAAACCCATTTAAAACAAAGGAAGACAGAGGGAAATTATGCAGCCTCAGTCCTGAGAAAAGAACACCTACTGATCTAATGAAAAAAATTGATTTGCAACCTATACTCTCTCCTTAAAATTTACTTTGGATGAATGTATTTATGATTGATGACCTTGATGGCAATGGGGTCAGAAGACGAAAAGCTATTGATTACAAAGTTTAGCAGTCTGGCATGCATCTAAGAAATAGATTTAGAATTATCCATCTACAGGATTAAGAGGGCCCTGGTCATTAGACCTGCACCATGGAAAGGGTTTAAGCTTTTAAAATTTTTACAGGTTTTCAGACTGATGTTAGTAATTGTGCACTATCTACTTGTAAGGTGTGCCAGAAAACAAATGTAATAGTCACAGAATTTTTTCCAGAATGAGGCAAGTTCATTGCTTATAGATTATTTTTCCTAGAAGATGTATTCTCTCTGACTGATCCAGCATTGGATATGCAAGAATTAACTCTGTGTCATAGTAATATGAAACATAGAGTTATGCTATATATGTTACATCACCTAAAGCTTACCAGGTTTTGATATTACACCGTTACCTTAAATACATATAGGTAGATAGCAATATTTTGAACTGTGTGGCTGAACTGAGACTAGCCATGATGAGGTGAATATTTATTAAAGTAGATTTGATGATTTGTTAAATTCACCTAAGCATTGTCTCCATCGTAACTTAAAATTTTACAATACTAATAACAATATAATTAGTATACTGTATACTGTAGGCCATATGTCTAGTAAGATAGTTATATACAAGCATCTTTAAAAGAAAATGCTGTTTTTCACACAAAGAATTGTTCATTTTGGATGGTTATTTTGTTAGTTTTTAATTTTATACCTTAAAAGTATTGATTACTATAACACTAAATCTAACGCTTAACAATACTTAAAATTACTTGACTTTATTTAATAAAGATATATAGTAACTTTTTGTAACATGCATTTGACCCCTTAGAGACCAACAGCAAAAGAGCTCTTGAAGCACAAATTTATTGTACGACATGCCAAGAAAACATCATACTTAACAGAGCTCATAGACAGATACAAAAGATGGAAGGCAGAGCAGACCCATGATGAGTCAAGTTCAGAGGAATCAGATTCGTAAGTAAAAGTTAAGGTGCTTTATTTGTTGTTTAGCAACTTGGATAAGTAATTCTGTCAGATTTGTTTTGTGTTCATTATTTTTAAAGCAGAATCACATACTATATACTTTTGTTGTTTTAGTTGTTTGTCATCATCCTTCTAAACTTAGTATAGTGTGTGTATATATTGTATGTGTGCATATGGGTCATATTGGTCAAGTTTTTCTGACTCTGTAATTTGCTGTATATTATTATTATTTATTTAGCAGATGCCTCTGTCCAAGAGACTTACAAAGCAAGTTAAAATACATGCAGATTAAAGGTGTGAGCATCAAAGCAACAGGGACAATTATAAAAAAGCAAGCAAGCACAAGGGAATAGAAATAAAACACAATTATACCTACAACTAGACTTAAGACAAAAACTTTAGTATCCTAAACTCTTTATCAGTACAACAGCAGCAAACCTGTAGGCGAGAAGCTAAACAGACCAAAATGTTTATGAAAAGATCTATTTTTTCAAAACATGCTCAAAAACACATATTTTATCATCAGCTGTTATATACCATTATTACTGTGTAGTGTTATCCAATAGCCTTTTGACAAATTAAATACAAATTAGAATGCCCTGCTCTTCAAGAAACTACAGACATCAGTGCTCAGTAACATTTCATGTTACCATGACATGCATTGTGGAAGTCCAAAAGAAGAAATGTTGTTTTCTAGAATGCATATTAGGAAAAATTGAGCTAAAGGGTACTTTATAGCAAAAGTAATAACACAAAAGTACTACCACATACATGAATACACATTTTGAACTATTAGTTAAAAATCTGCAAAATTTCATTGATATGTGTTATCAGACAACCTCCATATTAATTAATGTGTGATCATATCACCTTTAAAAGGCCTTAATTCAAAACTTGGGTTATGGCAAGACAAATATCACACTTGGCCAGATTTTGTTGAACTCCAAGCCTTGAATGTCACCAAATGTAATGTTGGCATACTGCAGGCATGTCGTGTACTCATTCCAGAATGGGATGGTTTTTGCTGCTCCACTGTGTCTCATCTCCAGGCAATTTTTCAACAAACTGGCAGTTGACATGACCGTTCAAGTGAGGGTGTAGTTATCCCTTAGGTGACTACATCAGAGCTGGATCTGGCTAGTCTATCAGAGAGATGGTTTTAGATCTACTACCTGTACTGCTGCTAAAACTTCGGACAAGCACAATGTCTTCATTAGTTGAAAGAACAATTAAAACCAGACTCCATGCTGCCCGCCTTAGCGCACGGCAACCTGTCATAGATCCTTTGTTCACACCCCTTGTGTGGAAGCAAAATAATGGTGTATGTTTTCATTCACCTTAAAGGCATTACAAATGCTCTCTAGGTACCTCCTTTGAGAAGTGCACAAGGCACAGCCCACTGGGATAATACTAAGAGGCAAATCAAAAATATGTTGGAGCACTTATGTTTCAGGACTGTCCTAAGAGCATCTGGGCATTTCCTAGGAGAAGCTGGGTGAATTTAGTGGGCTGTGGTGGTCTGATCAGTACAGAATGATGGTGAGATAATAGAAAGTGTATATTCCATTGTTGTAACAGGATATTGCTGTGTGTAGAAAAATGTTGCTAACTGTACTGAGTATGATATCTGTAGTTTCAATTACATTATTTACACTAGATTAGTAGTTAATAGAAATACACTTTTATTCCACCAAAACAGTTAAAATACATTTTCCTAAATTTAAATATTTTCAAGTAAATGAAGTTCTTAATATTAAAATATTAAGCAAACTTTTTACACTTGTTTCAAACATTACAGTCTTATTTTTAAATATGTTCATTAGTATGGAAAGAATGAAAAATTAACTTTACAAAGAATTCACATTGCAAATTTATAACATTAGCTTTCTTTTTATTTTTCAGAGAGCAAGATGGACAAGCATCTGGTGGTAATGATCCTGGAGACTGGATTTTTACAATCAGAGAAAAGGATCCCAAAAAACTACAGAATGGTGCTGCACAACCAGAGGAATTAGAAAGAAATAAGGTGATAATTTAATTTAAGATATATATGGAAGCAAAGGTTTGTGATACTGTACATATTGCATATTTGTAGTTGGAAGTCCACGAAGGAAGAGAAGGAATCAAGTATCATAAAGTAGTTTTTATTCCTGAGCTTTCAGCTCCTGCCAGAAGCCGTCAGCAGAGGATAATGATTAGACATACAAGAATCAAAGGTAATATATAGCAAAAATTTAGGTGAAATTGTACCAGGTTTTTGGTAATGATGTGGGGTTAGGAGGGTGTTGGTCGTAAAGTTTTATTTATTATGACGGTGTTCTGCATCTTAAGCTTGCATATGCTAGATTCATATCCAAATGTCTGTTAATGGCGTTTTTGTTTGATAGCCAAAATTCAGCCGGCTCTATGGCACTTTTAGTACTGGCCTTAAATCTTACTTGTACATTGTCCTAGTTAAATGTATGTCCGGTTGAATTTGTGTGTGTATAAATCAGTTATAGTGAGTCCTTCCTTCTGAAGGTGTTTTGATGCTCCTGTATACACGTTGCGATTCTTTTTGACGTTTTTCCTATGTATACCGCTGGGCAAGATCTGCATAGAGTGCTATAAACTGCGTTTCGTGTCTCTACTGCCGATTTCTTGTTTTTGGCATTAAAAAGAACAGTGCGCACAGATTGTTCGTAGGTTTGTGTGCTATTCTGATGCCTGATTTGGACAGGATACGTGCTGCTCCTTCTGACACTCCGTGATGATAAGGAAGTGTGTGCCAGTGGTCAGCCTAATAGGTGGACCAACTTACAAAAAGACTTTTTCAGGTGCTCAAACATTTAACTTATGACTTGGGATATTCTGTCAACAGTGGTAAGTTGACATTTCAAAGCCTGATAACGTATCAATTGCTGAGGACGAGGTCATGATCTCATTTGATGTCATATCACTATATACTATGATCCCGATCCATCTGGCCACAGAAACACTACTAATGAGACTGAATAATGACCCCACCATATAGACAAGAACTAAGCTGTCCATTGAAGGCATAATGCACCTAATATCACTTTGCCAGAAAACTCACTTTCATTTCAATGGAAAATACTACATTCAATAAGAAGGCATGCCAATGGGATTGCCATTATCAGGACTTCTGGCATAACTGGCAATGCAGCGATTCGAAAACGTGGCTCAGTTCACACCCAGATTTTGGATATGCTACGTAAACGACACATTTGTCATATTAAAAAACGACCAGCTAAACGATTTCTACAACCACATCAACATAATATTCCCTGCAAACCAATTCACCATGGAAAAAGAAACAAACCGACATATCAATTTCCTGGACATCTCCATTGAAAGAAGTAACGACTCCACCCTGATTATAAGTGTCTACCGTAAGGAATGCTATTCAGACAACATATTACACTTCGCCAGCAATCACCCAGCATCTCATACATGGAGCAGTATTAAGACTTTATGCAGAAGAATTCACACCCATTGTAATAGGAAGGAGACAGAAACGAACGAAAGACGCCATCTTTTCACTTCAAATGGCTACCCAAAGACTTTGATTAAGCAATGCCTACATAGGTGACGCCAGAGAACCCAGCAAACAGTCGACTCCAATCTAACCACCCCTCCCACCTGGCACACACTTCGTTATCATCACGGAGTGCCAGAAGGAGCAGCACGTATCCTGTTCAAATCAGGCATCAGAATAGCACACAAACTTACAAACAATCTGCGCACTTTCCTTTTTAATGCCAAAAACAGGAAATCAGCAGCAGAGACACGAAACGCAGTTTATAGCATTCCATGCAGTTCTTGCCCAGTGGTATACATAGGGCAAATGTCAAAAAGAATCGCAACACATATACAGGAGCATCAAAACACCTTCAGAAGGAAGGACATACATTTAACTGGGACAATGTACAAGTAAGATTTAAGGCCAGTACTAAAAGTTCCAGAGAGGTGGCTGAATCATGGCTATCAAACGAAAACGCCATTAACAGACATTTGGACATGAACCCAGCATATGAAACTTAAGAAGCAGAACAGCCTCATAATAAATAAAACTTTACGACCAACACCCTCCTAACCCCACCTCATTACTCCCTCTAAACGGAGCTGTGTTAAAACTCTATTCAGAAGAGTCCACACCCATTGTAATACGAAGGAGACAAAAATGAATGAAAGACGCTATTCCGTCTTTTCACTTCAAACGGATACCCAAAAACATTAATTAATCGAAGCTTACACAGAAGACGCCAAAAAACTCAGCAAACAATTGTCTTGAATTAGAACCCCCTTATCACCACAAGGTGTCCGAAGGTGCAGCACAAATCCTGGCCAAGTCAGGCATCAGAATAGCACGCAGACCCATGAGCAATCTACGCATGGTCCTCTTTAATGCTAAAAACAAGAAATCGACAACAGAAACGCGAATCACAGTTTACAGCATTCCATGCAGTTCTTGCTCAGTGGTATACATAGGACATACATCAAAAAGAATCGCAACACGTATACAGGAACATCGCAACGCCGTCAGAAGAAAGGACTCACGATCGCTGATCTATACACATACTAAATCAACAGGACATACATTTAACTGGAACAATGTACAAGTAAAATTTAAAGCCAGTACTAAAAGTCCCAGAGAGCTGGCTGAATCTTGATTATCAAATGAGAATGCCATCAACAGACACTTGGACATAAATCCAGCATATGCAAACTTAAGAAGAACATGTTCATAATAAACAAAACTTTACACCCAATAAATCCCACCCCAGGATCACACTGACTTAGCCACACAACACGTGATTTTTTTCCTATATATTGCCTTTGATTCTTGTAAGTCTAAGCATTATTCTCTGATGAAGGCCTCTGGCAGGGGTTGAAAGCTCAGAAATAAAAACTACTTTACTGTATGAAACGTGATACATTTTTTCTCCCTTTGTGGATCTCCAGCTGCAAAAAAAAAAAAAAATAAATATATATATATATATAGTTTTTTTTTCCACAAACCTGTTTAATCCAAGTTAGGAGTATTGGGTACCAGATCTTATCCTGACAACATTAGGTTAAGGCAGGCATGTCAAACTCACTACCATTGGTGGGCCGCTTCAACTGCCATACGTGTGTCAGCAGGCCGCACTGTAACAAATACTATTATACAAAGTTACTGTAGCTTTCTTTCCAATACTGAAAACTTTAAAAAATGTAACACTTAAAGTTTAAAGAAAAGCAATTTATTTCCATACAATCTCCATACAGCAGCATACAATTAGAGTCTTAGCCTCTTAGCTAAGTCCTTATATTATTATATTATATATTCATTGCTTATATAGGAGTCTTACAGTGTGAGATTTATTTCTTTTGTCCCGACACCTGGCATCTCTTGTTAGTAACCAGTTTGTCAATATCAGGCTTGAAATCTTGTGCAGCTGTAACTTTTATGAGGGATGAAAGGTGCTCGACAGCAAGTCTTGAGCGACGTGGGGTTTTGGTAGCTTTCATTAATGAAAACAATTGCTCACAAAGGTAAGTGCTTCCAAACATAGACAGTACTCTCGATGCCAACTTATGGATCTGCACATACAAGGCTGGCAGGTAAGCATACAAGCCTGGCACACTAACTTTGTTGTATTTTGCCTTCAGAATAGAATCTGAATTCTCAACGTTGTAAGAGTATGGTGACATAAACAGCACAAAACGCTCACTGAATTCATGCTCAGTAATACATGTTGGAAAACAAATCCTCCAAAAATCAAATTTTACTTTACTAAGTTTACTTCAAAGTTAATATTGTAAAATAAGCTGATATGCAAAAAGCCCCCTGACCTACACTAATTATACTAACTCTAAATCACAAAAATCTGTTAATAAACAACTCGCCAACTTCTCGCGTCCACTTCAGATCTTCAGCTGTAGTCTGCACTAACTGTTCGTTACAATACTAGCACAAAATTACATAAAACTAGAGCAAACAAACGTGAAAATATGCAAGCTATTACTATTCGTGATGGCTAGTTCTACCCAGTGGCCAGTCTCAGCATCGCAGCCAGTAGTGTAGCCCAGTGGTCTGCAACCTTTTTGGCACCAAGGACTGCTTTACTAAAAGCAAATTTTTCCAGGGACAGGTGGGTTGTTGGAGGTTGGAGTTTGTGGGGTGATTATGGGTGGGTTCGTAGGGCAGTTTTTTACACAATTGACATTACATTTCTATTATTATTAAGTTATAATATAGTAATAGAAATTATACAGCTTACCATAATGTAGAATCAGTGAGAGCCCAGAGCTTGTTTTCCTGCAACCAGACGATCCTATCTGGGGAGGATGGAAGACAGTGACACGCGAAGTGTGTTGCTTATGTTCAGTCTACTCCGTAATCTCGTTTTGGTTGCTGTCACTGCAGAAAACATGCATCAGAAAGATAGGATGTTGAAAATGGAAGCAACTTCAATAGCTTCTTTTGCGTTAGTTTAATCTTCTCCTATCTACAAGGTATGCTGATGAGAATTTTCTCAGCATTTCCTTGCGCTAATACACTTTCAGGGTGCGAATGATGCCCAAATCCAATGGCTGAAGCACTGCCGTGCAGTTGGGTGGGAGGAATTCAACGTAAATATTATCTAAATGCAGAAGCATGTTGTGGTCAGCACAGTTATCCTTTTCTTCTTCTTCTTCATATTGTGAGGTTTTTGAACTCTTTTGGGATCTGGGATTCCCCCCACCCAACGGGAAGGACACGCTGAAGTGTGTCCCAAAGCGCTTTTGCCACGTGTGAGATTGTTTGTCCGGGTTCCAACAGAGTTTAAAAACCTCATATTTTCTTGAATGAGTGCCGCATTAATAGGAATGTTTCTTGAACAAGCATCACTGCAACCATATAAAAACGGCTTTTTCAGTGTCTTCAAATGCAGCAGTTTGCATACGTTTGCAACCCGAGATTTTTCTTCTTTTTTGCATATAGCAAGTATTTCGTTTCTATAGAAGGGTGACAATGAGTTAAATTCCAATGGATGTTTTTCAAATGTTGACGAGCAATAAGGAAAAGGTATCGGTTAGAAAAGGTATCACTTAAAACCACACAAAACAAAAACAGCAAAAAAACAGTACGAGGAATGTTCGAAGAAAGAATATTTTTTACAATGTTTCTGTTTGGGGATCGTTGTGCCGATGTTCACAACTGAGCTGTGACCACAGAACTAACTGTTCTGTGGATGATTCATTCAAGCATTTCAAGGTCACTTCGTTGTAATGAAAATATCTGCTGCTGAATGTACTTAGTACTGTAGTAACGAGATTTCTGTGGACTCGTGTCATATGGGGAAACTGTCAGAAACATAAAAATACTTTGTTGTAATACTCTCTCACCGCGGTATCTCCTCTCTCGCTGCTGCAAAGCCCCGCCCGCCTAGCGTTCTGAAAAGTGTCCTCAGTGAAGGGGGCAGCCTTTTTGCTGTAGCCCTTCACTGAGTGAGTCTCCGTTGCTGGCAGTTCTCTCACGGCTCGGTATTGGGCCGAGACCACAGCCTAGCACTTCAGCTGCGACTTCGCGGCTGCAACTATACTAGCAGATGACGTTTCTGGTACCATAATGCCATGGGAAAACGTGCTTTTGTCAGAAGTAAGAAAAGTCAATAAGTAACGCCGAAGATGCAGAATGATTCAATCACAGCCGATACTAATCATTTTGTTCAAGTTTAGCGCTAACTAGGATCTGTTATGCGGTCCGCACAGATTTCTGTTGCGGGCCGCGTGTTTGACATGCCTGGGTTAAGGCAAGAACCAACTCTAGGCCAAACACCAGTTCAGGAGACACACACACTTCTTATGGTTTAGGATTAAAAACAGAGTACCCAAAACCAGACTTGCATATTTGCAGGGAACTCCACAAAGACAGCAAGGGAAGGGTGGTTTTTTAACCTAGGGTGTTGGGTCCATGAGACAACAGCCTTAATTTTAGCCACTTTGCCACCTATCATTCCTGTTCTGTATGAATGAAATTCCCCTAGGTTTTAGATAGCAGTGCTAGAACAGGTAGTTTATTAACACTGATATGCATACATAGAGTGCAGTAGGCTTTTTCAATTTCCTTGAACCTCTCATAATGCCAGAACAGACTAAAGGGAAGCACTATTATTGTTACTGAAATTCTAGTAGCTGCACGGTTTGTTAAAATAAAATCTGGAACAAAGAAAAATGTTTTATTTATTTAGTGTGTATGCAGAAGTGCGCAAGTCTTCTGTGTTATCCTGTTTGTCTTCAAATGAGCTACACATCATTTTAGAATTGTATTTTCCCTAACTCATCATTCCTAGCCTCCAGTGTTATTTTTTATTATGTAAAATGGAGCAACTTTTTTCAAGTTACATTTTTGTTTTCTTTACAGCATTAAGCCAGGTAATTTACATCCCAAGCTTCAGAGAAGAAAAACTATAAAATTAATGGTGAAAATTTTATAAAACCATTAAATGAAACTGTACCACATGAATGCTATAGTTTTCAGACTATCTTTGGTTCCGTGTATTGGGGTTTCAAATTCAGCATCAGTGCAAATAAATGTACTTTATTTGCACCAATTTAATGCTGAATTTACCATTTGAAAATGCAACATTGTTTGTTCTTTCCTTAGACTTAAAAACTGATTTCTATGATAGGCTACTGGACCCAGACAAAGTTTTGTTCATATATTTTAATGAGACATATTTTCTTTTAAACAAATGCTTAACAGAACTTTTAAAGCCAAAAGAGTGAAAAAAATCACATTTCCCCACCTAGAGGGTGATCTTAGATTGTGAAAGCAAAGATCTATTACAGTGCATTGGATCTAGAGCAGAAGCTGTTAGCCCTCATCACATTATTTTAAGTAAGGGAATTAATATGTCCAGCATTACAAGAAAACAAGCAGAATTTGCCATGGACAACATAGGGCTAGTGGTGGACAGTGACCATTCAAGATGTGTCTATGGTAAAGTGAGGTCCACGGTTGGCTGGCATAGTTTTAAATAATCGACAGACTCGTGTCTTTAGGTAAGGGCGTGGTAGTCTGGTTAGAGCGGTTTCCATGCGTGATGCGGGAGTGGACAACCCTGCACTTATTGGACAGGATCACCCATAACCCTAATTGGCACCGGGAGCTGCTAATTGCCACAACTGTAAGGTATGCACACTTTAAGCCAAACAAGACTGTGCTGTGTAAGTAGCTGCTAAATAAAAGACTTACCCCAGAGTAGTGCTGTCTGTTATATTAAAGCAGAGAATATACTGTATTTCTTGTCTAATTATTTCATTACTTAAAAGTTTACTGGATGTGTTACATCTGTCTACTCAGCTTTTGTTCTGTTTTGAGCATTCCAATACAGTCTTGTGGTATTTTCAGTTCCTCATCTAGCACCTGCTGTATTTTTACATTACTTTCCAGTATTTTTTTATTTTTGGTTATTTCAGTTTTGTTGTAATTAATGAAATGGGTATATGTGGGCTTCTTTATAGCTTAAGGCCATTTTCCTGTCAGAATTTACAAAAATGAAGTGTTGCTTAGTTTCTGCACTTTCTTTAAGAGCACTTGTGGAACACTAAAATTCAGTAATTTAATTTCTAAACCACCTAAAAACGTTGTATACCTAGTTGCCTGTTAAGCGAATAAAAGAAAAAGAAGAGAGAAAGACTAGCAGTAACTAAACTTCTTTGTTTCAACCTATTATAGGTGCATGGTATAAACAAGTATTAATAGCAGTTCTGTAACATTGTAGACCAAACATGATACACGTTGCTTAGGTTATCCACCTTCCCACTTATTTTTGACAAGTAATGGTCATTGTTGCCTATGTTTTTACTTTACTGAGTTTATTTATTCCCTTTATGCATGACCATGTAACCATATCCTCAATGGGAGGTGTATGATTCTTCTTCCTTTACTTGCTACAAAGAAAGAATACCACCTAAGCTGTGACAGTGGTCCACTAGCAAAATGTTTATCAGCATGGTGAATCATGCTGTGTTTTACTTGTATAACCTAACTACCTGACAAATGTATTAAAGATGAGATCCTGTATTATGAAAAGTAATACAAACCGGATTCCAAAAAAGTTGGGACACTATACAAATCGTGAATAAAAACTGAATGCAATGATGTGGAGGTGCCAACTTCTAATATTTTATTCAGAATAGAACATAAATCACGGAACAAAAGTTTAAACTGAGAAAATGTATCATTTTAAGGGAAAAATATGTTGATTCAGAATTTCATGGTGTCAACAAATCCCAAAAAAGTTGGGACAAGGCCATTTTCACCACTGTGTGGCATCTCCCCTTCTTCTTACAACACTCAACAGACGTCTGGGGACCGAGGAGACCAGTTTCTCAAGTTTAGAAATAGGAATGCTCTCCCATTCTTGTCTAATACAGGCCTCTAACTATTCAATCGTCTTGGGCCTTCTTTGTCGCACCTTCCTCTTTATGATGCGCCAAATGTTCTCTATAGGTGAAAGATCTGGACTGCAGACTGGCCATTTCAGTACCCGGATCCTTCTCCTACGCAGCCATGATGTTGTGATTGATGCAGAATGTGGTCTGGCATTATCTTGTTGAAAAATGCAGGGTCTTCCCTGAAAGAGATGATGTCTGGATGGGAGCATATGTTGTTCTAGAACCTGAATATATTTTTCTGCATTGATGGTGCCTTTCCAGACATGCAAGCTGCCCATGCCACATGCACTCATGCAACCCCATACCATCAGAGATGCAGGCTTCTGAACTGAGCGTTGATAACAACTTGGGTTGTCCTTGTCCTCTTTGGTCCGGATGACATGGCGTCCCAGATTTCCAAAAAGAACTTTGAATCGTGACTCGTCTGACCACAGAACAGTCTTCCATTTTGCCACACTCCATTTTAAATGATCCCTGGCCCAGTGACAACGCCTGAGCTTGTGGATCTTGCTTAGAAATGGCTTCTTCTTTGCACTGTAGAGTTTCAGCTGGCAACTGCGGATGGCACAGTGGATTGTGTTCATTGACAATGGTTTCTGGAAGTATTCCTGAGCCCATTCTGTGATTTCCTTTACAGTAGCATTCCTGTTTGTGGTGCAGTGTCATTTAAGGGCCGGGAGATCACGGGCATCCAGTATGGTTTTACAGCCTTGACCCTTACGCACAGAGATTGTTCCAGATTCTCTGAATCTTCGGATGATGTTATGCACAGTTGATGATGATAGATGCAAAGTCTTTGCAATTTTTCGCTGGGTAACACCTTTCTGATATTGCTCCACTATCTTTCTGTGCAACATTGTGGGAATTGGTGATCCTCTACCCATCTTGGCTTCTGAGAGACACTGCCACTCTGAGAAGCTCTTTTTATACCCAATCATGTTGCCAATTGACCTAATTAGTGTTTATTAGTCTTCCAGCTCTTCGTTATGCTCAAATTTACTTTTTCCAGCCTCTTATTGCTACTTGTCCCAACTTTTTTGGGATTTGAATCAACATATTTTTCCTTTAAAATGATACATTTACTTGGATTAAACGTTTGATCTGTCATCTACATTCTATTACAAATAAAATATTGACATTTGCCATCTCCACATCATTGCATTCAGTTTTTATTCACAATGTGTTTAGTGTCCCAACTTTTTTGGAATCCGGTTTGTAGATTAAAGAATTGTCTTTTTAGTTTTTGTAGTCGGCATAATTTATTTACCCATATGAATATATCTGAATGAGTGCATCCTTACCCCTGACTACTCTTAAGGTATTTTTTTCAATTTTCTTTCATCTAACATGTTGTTAAAAGTTTATTGGTTAAGAGTAAGACCACATCAAAAGTAATACCAGAAACATCCCTGACTAAAAATAGGAATCATATTTTACTTATTATCCTAGATCTTTTTGAAGAACTAACTGAACTGATAACAATCGTGCATTTGCCATCCTATTACCCAGATTTTCATAAAGTACTCCTTAAAAAACAGAAAACCTACAGACTGCTCCTGCACAAACACTGAAAGCAACAGGCAGTGGTGTAAGTAGGAGCTGTCAGAAATGGGTTCTTGCAGGGCTCACTTTTAGGGCCAGTATTTTCACACTAACAAAAGCAATACTAACGTTGTCTAAATGTGTAAATGATCCTAAGGGAGATGATTTAATAGGTAACTTGCAATCCATCACATGTTTTCTAGGATGTGTTAAAAACTGGTTATTTTTAATAGATCCACTGGTGCTGCACGCAGTAAATTAAAATATCAAGTATTAGTTTCTACTCTAAAGTGCATGTATGGTAAATTATGGACATTGTAAGGAGCCAATTTCAAAACACCCTGGCTGCCTGGGACCAATTGGTTTCTTAACACATTTCAGTGTAGATTTTAATTATAATTATTCAATTATACAAATTAGCATTTGACCGGAAAATACAGATGTGATATGTTTGGGGAAAAAATTTTGTGCAGCTGATTTTTCAGTTTCGGATTTGAAGCAGACTGCATTTATTGATTTATAATTATTCACATTCTTCCTCCTCTCTAAAATTTTGACCAGGACAGTTACTACACAAAGGATCATTTTTATATAAATAGAAGGATTTAAAAGAAATAACTGTATAATTTTTCTCATTGAAGATGAAACAATAATGTCTGAACAATAAGGGTTTGGATCTGAAAAGTGTACCAATTCAAAAAGACTGCTTACTGAAATGATTTAAAGTGAATCTCTGTAGAGCAGTGTTTGGAGTAAAATATTGTACAAGTAAGGATGGGTAACGCTTAATCAGGGTAATGCTGTTTTAGTGTTTGTACTATAGTAAGCATGTCAAGTTGATTGAATGAAGTGGTACTGGACTCATTTCTGGTCTTCAGACTGTAAAGTGAGATTGAAGGAGTTTATTGGGTAATGTTAGCAGGAGACAAAATAAAAGTATTCAAAAATTAATAAGCAAACAGTTACAATTATTTAATAAAATTTATTTCAACAAAATTAAGATTATGAAATATTTTACCCTTTGGGTTAATTAAAAATAAGTTAGTAAAATTCTGCTTTTCAAGTCTAAATAGCTTAACTACTTTTTAGGTACTGACTTTGGATAGTTTTTAGTTCCACTTTGTCAGTATATTTAGATTGTAAATCAAAAATTAAGTGTGTAGTTTTGAAATGATACAGTCTAATACTGGAAATAGGCAAAAAGCATTTTTCCTTTTTATTTACTGAAATGTATTTCTAACATAAAATATGCAAGCAGGAAAAATTCATGCACAGGACGCCGTTTGATCGCAGGGTGAATACATAAGGGAAAGTTCAACTTCACCAATGCACCTGTCCAGCTTGTCTTTGGTCTCTGGAAGAAAACCAGTGCACCTGGAGGAAACCCACAAATTCCACACAGGGAGGACCTGGGATGTGAAATCCTGGCCTCCCCCTTTGAGAGACAGCAGTGCTACCACTGCGCCACCCTCATTGAAATAGCCCAAAAGAAAACAATTTCAGGGTAGGATTTTTTTTATTTAGAAATTTTTTTTATTTTGCAATATATAGAGAAAACAAGTGTGAATATAATTGTTCACTGAAGTGGATTTGCAAAGGCCAGTAATGATTAATGATTGTCTTTAGTTTTCCCCAGTAGTGTCTGACATAGAAAGAAAAATGTTTGTGTTTTTTTGTTTTGTGCCCTTCCCCACCATAACTTATTGTCTGTGGGGGAGGAGTGAAAGCTTTAGATTTGTCAAAAAATTTCGATCTCTGGTTTTTGACAGATCTCATTGTTTTAGGGTTCCTTAATACTGAAAACATTTACCTTGATTATGGGTGTGTGTCTGTGTGTTACAGTTTCTTGAGGATGGTCTCAAGCTAAAACTGCTCAACGGCAAAATACCAAACTCAAAAATTAAGTCTGTTGCAAGGTAACGATGTGCTGATTAGTTTTTGATCCAAATCGTGGAAGAGAAAGAGGCACTCTAGAGGAACCATCAAATACTGTAATTCTGTAATAAGCTAGGAATTCTTCTCATCAGTTGCTATCATAATAACCTATTTTATGATCAGAAAGATCAGTGTCAGGACTAATTTGGTTCCTAGGGCACAAAGCCTACGGATACTCTTGTCCAAATTTTTCTTTATACACTAACAGCTGTAGTAGTATACACTCCGTCAAACATTGCCACTGTATCTGATCATGTTTAGCTCTAATGTGAGAGCATCCACCGTGTGGGGAGAAGAGCATGTGGCTGTGATATCTCTGCCAATGAGCAGGTACCCTCTAAAACACACATAGCTGTGATCTCTCTCTCTCCCCCATCCCCCACCCCAACCCCCTCACCCAAAAACATCAAATGTTGCTCTTTAACAGTTCCTAGATGATAATGTCTGTTGAACAAACAGGTATCATTAGGTAAGCGGAGGCAAGATATGCTCCATCACGTGACGAGCGATGGAGCAACTCGAATGGAGGCGGCTGAGAGACTGAGGATAGCCCCGCCCAGCTCCCTACTCCCGACGTCCTGCTTCACTCTCCCCTTGGCCCAAAGCCTGTCTCTCAGATTTGTGCAAATAAATCGGTGCCCCAACCGAACTACTGTATATACACAGTGGTACCTTGGTATACGTCCTTAATCCGTTCCAGATCCTTGGACTTATACCAAACAGGACTTATACTAAACAAATTTTTCCCATAAGAAATAATGGGAAAATGATTAATTCCTATTGTTATTGGCATATTATACATTGATGGGGTTGTATAAAATAATTTAAACACTGCTTAATACTAAAATACATAAATACAAAAGCAATTAGATGAAATAAATAAAAATGACTTGTCCGATAACAATGAGTTTAATTTTACTGCACAACAAAGGAGAGCGTTACAGATCTTCCAAAGGAGCCACTTCAGGCGATTGTGTAGCACTGCCGTTGTTGTTGTTGTTCTTCTGGCAGTCTTCAATCCAAATCCCTAACGCAGGTTCCATCCAGACTACTGCCTTATTACATCCACTTACAACTTGTTTTGCACCCTGGTTAAAAGGGCACTGCGGCCATAGATCTTATATTCCTTTCCTACTTTTTAAATAAAAAGAATCGTAGCCTTCAACAAATCCAAAACGTTTACCTTTTCGGCAATCGTTAACATCTTCCGTTTGCACTTGGGCACGGCCCCTGAAGCAGTAGCAGATTGTTTTGGAGCCATAATGAAGGGCTTGACTATGCAAAAAGATAAACACAAAAGAGCACAACTCTTTACACAGTGAAACACGTTGATGCTGAATGAGCGAGACAAGACTTCCTGGTTAACACTGCATTCAGCACGCAGGAACTTAACTGCGTGCTCTGATTGATTAGCTTCTCAGTCATCCGCCAATAGCGTCCCTTGTATAAAATCAACTGGGCAAACCAACTGAGGAAGCATGTACAGGAAGTAAAAAGACACATTGTCCGCAGAACCCGCGAAGCATCAAAAAATCCGCGTTATATATTTAGTAATGCTTTCATATAAAATCCACGATAGAGTGAAGCTGCGAAAGTCGAAGCGCGATATAGCGAGGGATTACTGTACAGGTTAAAGCTTGGCCCTTTTTTGAAGGCGCTGCGTTCGGTATACCACACGTGTTGTTCTAGCACACGAGTCGTATTCCAAACAAAGGTCGTATACCAAGCAAAATATTTCGCCTCTAAACAGGACGTATACCAAGTTGGACTTAATCCAAAGCAGACGTATACCGAGGTACCACTGTATATATAAACCATTTAACAGTTTAGATATTGTAGCAGTTGCTTTGTCATATGTTTTTGTGTTTCCATCTGAATGTGATTCATTGTACAGGATGGGCCATTTATATGGATACACCTTAATAAAATGGGAATGGTTGGTGATATTAACTTCCTGTTTGTGGCACATTAGTATATGTGAGGGGGGAAACATTTCAAGATGGGTGGTGACCATGGTGGCCATTTTGAAGTCGGCCATTTTGGATCCAACTTTTGTTTTTTCAATAGGAAGAGGGTCATGTGACACATCAGACTTACTGGGAATTTCACAAGAAAAACAATGGTGGGCTTGGTTTTAATGTAACTTTATTCTTTCATGAGTTATTTACAAGTTTCTGATCACTTATAAAATGTGTTCAATGTGCTGCCCATTGTGTTGGATTGTCAATGCAACCCTCTTCTCCCACTCTTCACACACTGATAGCAACACTGCAGGAGAAATGCTAGCACAGGCTTCCAGTATCCGTAGTTTCAGGTGCTGCACATCTCGTATCTTCACAGCATAGACAATTGCCTTCAGATGACCCCAAAGATAAAAGTCTAAGGGAGTCAGATCGGGAAACCTTGGGGGCCATTCAACTGGCCCATGACGACCAATCCACTTTCCAGGAAACTGTTCATCTAGGAATGCTCGGACCTGACACCCATAATGTGGTGGTGCACCATCTTGCTGGAAAAACTCAGGGAACGTGCCAGCTTCAGTGCATAAAGAGGGAAACACATTATCATGTAGCAATTTCGCATATCCAGTGGCCTTGAGGTTTCCATTGATGATGAATGGCCCCACTATCTTTGTACCCTATATACTACACCATACCATCAATTTTTTTGTTCCAACAGTCTTGGAGGGATCTATCCAATGCGGGTTAGTGTCAGACCAATAGCGGTGGTTTTGTTTGTTAACTTCACCATTCACATAAAAGTTTGCCTCATAACTTCACCATTCACATAAAAGTTTGCCTCATCACTGAACAAAATCTTCTGCGTAAACTGAGGGTCCTGTTCCAATTTTTGTTTTGCCCATTCTGCAAATTCAGTGCTCCGATCTGGGTCATCCTCGTTGAGATGCTGTAGTAGCTGGAGTTTGTAAGGGTGCCATTTGTGAGTAGCTAATATCCGTCGAAGGGATGTTCGACTAATGCCACTCTCCAGTGACATGCGGCGAGTGCTACGCTGTGGGCTCTTGCTGAATGAAGCTAGGACAGCCACTGATGTTTCTTCATTAGTGACAGTTTTCATGCGTCCACATTTTGGCAAATCCAACACTGAACCAGTTTCACGAAACTTAGCAAGCAGTTTGCTAACTGTAGCATGGGAGATGGGTGGTCTCGTAGGGTGTCTTGCATTGAAATCTGCTGCAATGACCCGGTTACTGCGTTCCCCAGACATCAACACAATTTCTATCCGCTCCTCACGTGTTAACCTCTGCGACATGTCAATGGCTGTAAACAAAGAGAAACTTGTAAATAACTCATGAAAGAATAAAGTTACGTTAAAACCAAGCACACCATTGTTTTTCTTGTGAAATTCCCAATAAGTTTGATGTGTCACATGACCCTCTTCCTATTGAAAAAACAAAAGTTGGATCCAAAATGGCCGACTTCAAATGGCCACCATGGTCACCACCCATCTTGAAAAGTTTCCCCCTCACATATACTAATGTGCCACAAACAGGAAGTTAATATCACCAACCATTCCCATTTTATTAAGGTGTATCCATATAAATGGCCCACCCTGTAGTATATGCTGCGAAGTGGAGTACTAAACCTTTGTAAAGTACAATTAATGATTGTATTTCAGACTGCATTGAATTGCTTACAACTTTATAATTTAGTTTGTTTTCATCTGAAAAGTTAGTCTGCTAGTTTAAGATATTTTGCATGTGTTTTGCCATTGGTCCAGCTTTGAAATATAGGCCATTTGGTATATACATTGTTGTAATGGAGGATAGCAGACTCTGGGAGTACAATTCCTATCAGGCAGCAGAAGTGCACTGAGGCTAATGGGAGGACACTATTATTAGAAAAGTTTTGTACTGGTCAAAGCAGAATCTTATTAGTTTTTTTTTTTGTTTTTTTCTTCAACTTTATTGGAGAAGAATTTATTGTCTCTCCGGATTAGGGCTTTTGTCTAACAGTATGCCATGTTTTTCTCGTTGTGGGTTGTGTAGCCATGTTGAATTTCCAAAAGATTGCTTTTGTCTGAGTTTAGTGGTTGTGAACAGTTTAGCTAAACTATAATCAAAAGAAAAGTCTGTTTTGTTCACAGCTAATTTTTTTGTGATGCAGTATTATAGGCAAGTTTAGAAAATGGGTGGATAGAAATTTACATCAAAATACAATTAAGTTAATTCCAACACACAAGTACAGTGGTGCCCTGCTCTGCGTTGGTCAAATGTGCAGTTATGAATTTCATTGCACTGTGTACATGTGAAATGAACTGATGACATACATTTTAATCAAAGCAAAACATTTTTGAAAAACTAAGCACTCTTTTACATCTCCATACTGTACAATTAAGATAAGCTACAATGAAACAGAAAGAAACATGATTTTTTTTTAGTGCATGTTGGGTGTTTGACGTTCAGAATATAGCATAAAGAGAATAACTGAGAGCAGCATTAATAACATCTACAGTTTCTTGATGGCAGACATTTATTCAAGTCAGGGCAGAGTGGTGGCTCTGTGGCGAAGTATCTGCACTGGTATCTGGAAGGTTGGTGATTCAGATCCTGTTACTGCCATAAGTTATCCTACTCCATTGGGCCCTTCAGCAATGCCCTAAACCTGAAAGTTGCCTCATGGGTGTGCTGTTAAAAGTGCTTTTACCCCAAAAGGTCTTGCGACAAGATAATTTTCTCTTGGGGATTAATAAAGTGTATCAAATACAAAATTAAAAAGGTCTGTTTTAAAATGAGGCAGCTATTAATTTAAGCTTTGATGCCAATACAGTGTTGTGATTTGTAGCAATTGTAAACTAACGTTGAATGAATCTTTGTAACATTATTGTATACTAACACTGGTGTGGTCTCCTGTAATAGTACAGAGACCTTCAGTGATGTCTGTGAACCTGAATCACCCTGGCCCCACCTACTATAGATGCATTCTTCGGTTTTCAACAAGCCATCCATTTTATTGAGGTGGGATTAAATATATTTTCATGAAACCATAGTAAACCAGAAAATACAAAGAAGTGTTCCAACCCACCAAGGTTGTTACCACAATTATCGAATCCAATCATACACAAAATGAACAAATTATTGACTCAAGAGAGCAGAGAAATTGATTGTTATTGCAGTAGTAGTGTAGGTAACGGCTGGGGCACTTATATTTCAGCCAGCATTGACAAACAGGTCAACATTATTAAAAAAAAAAAGTACTGTAATTGATTTCTTACCTTTAACAGATATATACCCGGGAACTCTGGGTACTTCAGTTAATCAATATATAATGGATTCTTGCTTTGACTTTTGTAGTTGAAAGGTAATTCTAAAAAGTTTTACTCACTTTGTTCAGTGATATTACAGTGTTTCTTGTTTTTACTGAAAATATTTCTATTATATTCTATAGGTACAAGACATTCCAAAGAGGCCTTTGTCACAGAGTTTGTCAACGATTTTTTCTCCATTGTTTGCTGAGGTATGGTGTGTGTGTTTTTTATGTATATATATTGTATGTGTGTATGTATGTATGTATGTATGTGTGTGTGTGTGTGTATGTATATAGAGAGATGAAATTAAAACGAGAACACTGCTGATAGATATATAGATATATATATATATATATATATATATATATATATATATATATATATATATATAATATACATACATACAGTATATATACAGTAAATTAGCAGTGTTCCCTTTTTCATTTCATCCATAGACCACTTCCTGGTAAGCATTTTGATTTCCTGGCAATTAACTTTAATTAATTGATTCCACAAATTCCACTGTGCATTAAAGATAGTTTCAGGTAGGTAAAAAAAAAAATTTGCTCTGTGATTATAATCTGATGCTGCACCAACACTGATTTATTCTGTTGATATGTGCAAATGAGGTAAATGGTGTCAAACACTGCCTCATTATATGAATTTGATAACTGATATTTGTGTTTTAATTAAATACTGCCCTGCTTAAATAATATTTTTGCTCTTCAGTCTGTTTTGTTCTCTCTCTAATGTTGTCTGAAAAGTAGTAAAATATAAGTAGTAAATATTCCTTTCCTACTGTAAAACTATTTAACAATGGAATGCTAATATTTTTTTGTAAAAACTGAATGTGGGTAAGGGAGACTTGGATGTTTTTCAAGATAGTGCAGTATCTAATTCCCTTCAGAAACATCTTAAAATCTGTTGTGCATAGCTTTCTTATTAGTTTTAAGAGTTTTGCATCATTTATAGTTAAAACTTAATTTTGTATATTGTGTTTATATAATGTGAGCATTTCTTTTGATTGGACAGTTAAAAGAGAAAAATGAAGCCTGCAGTGGTAAAACAGAGGCAGTTGAACAATTGCGAGAAGCAATTTTCTTAGTAGAAGAACCATGCCCTGGAATTTGTGATTTAATGGTATCAGAACTAATACAGAGAATTCAAAGGTAATCTACTTTTATTTTGAGATCTACTTTTTAAGTAAATTTACTGTTTCCAAAAAGGCACTTCGAAGTTACAACAATGTACATTTTAGCCTAACTTTTCACTTGATTTCATGTTTCATATTTTTTTTTTATTACATATTCAGTTAGGATGGACACAGGTAATTAAGTAATGTAATGCTGATCAAATTCCGTTTTAACAAAGTCTGTTTTTATCAAAACTATTAGTTTAACTTTTTTTTATTTTGGTCAATTTCCAATAGAGCTAGGCATTAAAAACCCTTGTTACAGCAAAGTCCATTTTATGTGCAAATTTCATTACAGCAAAATCATTTTTCTTGAAAAAAGTAGAAAAGCCCACATTCTTTCTGGCCTTAGCCCAAAAATTGCAATTCAGGAGCTCTGCTGAAAAGCTATTTGGATTGCATGTTTATGTCACTTGGTTTTCTTGACAGTCGTCAAACTCTTGACAGTGGAGCAGAGCTCAAGAAGAGTATTGCTACAGACCAGAGACCTTATGGGAGGATCTAGGGGTAATTGTTAATCCAGTTCAACTTCTACTCTTCATGCAGAGGTCTGGAGGTCTGCAGCTAGACTCTGTGGCTTATTTCTGGATTCCATGAGTTATGGTTTGACTTCGCTCAGCACATAACTCAAATGGGTGAATACATTTTTTTACACACTATATATACTGGCAGTGTAAGCCCATGCTGTAAAAAGCCTGGGCTCATAGAAACTATTGAAATCATCAGAAAAAAATTGAAATGCCGAGTGTGTGGTTTCGTTTTGTGGACATACTCGCCCCTCCTTGTCAAACGACAGCTAAGCAAGTTTCTCTCACACTTGTCTTTTCTCGCCGGTTTCACTTTGGTGACAGACTTGCTTTCTTTCAGCTTCATGCTGTAGCCTCGTACTTCTTTCTTCTTCTGACTCGTTAATTTGGGGCAGCCTTGCCGGCTCTTTGAGCTTCATGTTGTAGCCTCGCACTTCTAGGCCGGCCAGACAGACAGACTTCCACACGTAGATGTTTATATATAAGCTATATATACACACTATATATACAGTTGTGCTTGAAAGTTTGTGAACCCTTTAGAATTTTCTATATTTCTGCATAAATATGACCTAAAAATATCATCAGATTTTCACTGAAGTCCTAAAAGTAGATAAAGAGAAACCAGTTAAACAAATGAGACAAAAATATTATACTTGGTCATTTATTTATTAAGGAAAATGATTGAATATTACATATTTTGTGAGTGGCAAAAGTATTTGAACCTTTGCTTTCAGTTTCAGGCGTGTTTCCCCTTTACAGCAATAACTGCAACTAAACATTTCCGGTAACTTTTGATCATTTCTGCACACCAGCTTGGAGGAATTTTAGCCCATTCCTCCGTACAGAACAGCTTCAACTCTGGGATGTTGGTGGGTTTCCTCACATTAACTGCTCGCTTCAGGTGCTTCCATAACATTTCGATTGGATTAAGGTCAGGACTTTGACTTGGCCTTTCCAAAACATTAACTTTATTCTTGCCCATATAAGGCCGTCCGTCAGCAGCAATCCAAGCTGTGAGTAAACAGTAAAAAGGAGGCGTGTCAGACATTGTGGTACATTTTCTGATGCAGCTAGAAGAAAACAACTTTGGAATGCTGCCACCAAATACTCGCAGAAAAATCCACAAGTTAATAGACATGCTGTCGCTAAATACTCGCAGGCAAATCCACAACGTCATTGAGACGCAGCCGCTAAATATTCGCAGGCAAATCCACAAGTTAATACCGGGAATGCCTGTTAAACATCTTAGATTCACGAGTAGTGATTTGGGTAGTGAACACTTTGTTGAATGAAACCTGTTATCTTTACAACGATTGACAAACACGGAATGTAACTTGAACACAACACATCCTCCAAATATGAACTTGTTTGAAAGAAATAATGATAATAAAATCCTTGATGACAGCAACACTCAAAACAGTGACAAAACAATGAACATTGACAATCATGTTACGTTATTTTTAAAATGTTTCCTTTTCTTTTTCATAACTTCTTTAACACACTTCTTCTCAGGTATTTTGCTAGTATATGTATATATGTATATGTTCATGGCATTTGTAGTCTGAATCAGAGTCTGATTGTATGGGTGGTTACGTACCAGGTAACGCTTGTGTGGTTGGTCTGCAAGTTGGCAAACATCCTCCACGGTGACCTCTTTCAGTTGCGAGGAGCAGATCATAGAATGGTTGAATAGTTTACTGTCAAATAGTGCAAAGAGTACGCAACACTTGTTTCGTCCTAATTCTGGGCTCATCAGGAGTACACACTCACTGCAACCCCTCTCGGGAATTGAACCTCGGACATCAGCGTCAGAGGCGAAGCCTCTTTACGTTGCACTATGGCGTGTGGTTCATTTATTTGACAGCATGTGGATCGGGATAATTGTGAGCCCAGAATTAGGGTAAACTTTTCGCATACTCTTTGCATTATTTGGCAGTAAACTATTCAACCATATGTGTGTGTTTCAATCAATATATTTTGACTTTGACTTTATATATTCAGGAATGAGTTTATATACTTCGATGTTGACTTTATATAATCAGGAATGACTTTATAAATTCTGACGCTGATTTTATATATTCAAGTTTTGACTTTATATATTCCAGCGCTGACTTTATATATTCTGACGCTGACTTTATATTTTCAAGTTTTGACTTTATATATTCCGACAGTGACTTTATATATTCAAGTTTTGACTTTATATATTCAAGTTTTGACTTTATATATTCTGACGCCGACTTTATATATTCAGAAAATGAATGTATTTGCCTGTTTGCCACCCCATAGTGTGTGTGTGTGTATATATGTACACATGTATGTGTGTGTGTGTGTATATATATATATATATCTATATAGATATGACAGCAACACTCATATCAATGACAAAACAATTACATTAACAATCATATTACGTTATTTTTAAAATTTTTCTTTTTCATAACTTCTTTAACACACTACTTCTCCGCTGCGAAGCGCAGGTATTTTGCTAGTTTTTTTCACTCTTTGTTATATTGCAGCCATTTGCTAAAATCATTTAAATTAATTTTTTTCCTCAATAATGTACACACAGCACCCCATATTGACAGACAAAAAAAAAAAATTTTGAAATTGTTGCAGATTTATTTAAAAAGAAAAACTGAAATATCACATGGTCCTAAGTATTCAGACCCTTTTCTCAGTATTTAGTAGAAGCACCCTTTTGAGCTAATACAGCCATGAGTCTTCTTGGGAAAGATGCAACAAGTTTTTCAGTCCTGGACTTGGGGATACTCTGCCAACAGCAAAGGACTTGAAGTCATTAGAACTGGCTAACATCTATGTTCATGAGTCAGCTATGCACAAAATATTGAACAAGAAAGGAGTCCATGGCAGGACTTCAAGAAAGAAGCCACTGCTATCAAAAAAGAACATTGCTGAATGCCTGAAGTCTGCGAAAGAGCACTTGGACACTCCACAACGGTACTGGGAAAATGTTTTGTGGAGTGATTAAACCAAAATTTAACTATTTGGAAGGAACAAGCAGAACTTCATCCCTACAGTAAACTATGGTGGAGGGAACATCATGATTTGGGCATGCTTTGCTGCATCAGGGCCTGGACAGCTTACCTTCATTGAAGGGAAAATAAATTCACAAGATTATCAACAAATTCTCCAGGATAATGTGAGGGTGTCTGTCTGTCAACTTAAGCTCAGAAGACGCTGGGTGATGCAACAACATTTATTTATATAGCACATTTTCATACAAACAGTAGCTCAAAGTGCTTTAGATAATAAAGAATAGAAAAATAAAAGACACAACAAGAAAACAAAATAAATCAACATTAATTGACATCGAATAAGAGTAAGGTTCAATGGCCAGGGGGGACAGAAAAAACAAAAAAACTACAGACGGCTGGAGAAAAAATAAAATCTGTAGGGATTCCAGACCATGAGACCGCCCAGTCCCCTCTGGGCATTCTACCTAACATAAATCAAACAGTCCTCTTTGGATTTAGGGTTCTCACGGAAGGGCTTGATGATGATGGTCACGTAGAGTTCTGCCTTTTAATCCATCCATCATTGTTGGAGCATCATGAAGCTTTGAGTAGGTGCAGGTGGCGCAGGCCACCACCACAAAGAAACCGGAAAAAGAAACAGAAAAGAGAGTAGGGGTCAGTACGGATTTTAGAGCCACCATGAATAGGTATTATGATGAATTGAACATATAGAGTATCAGGATTAAGTTAAATTAAGTTAAATTTAAGTTATAGAAAGGCCAAAGTAATGTGTTTTCAGTAGTGTTTTAAATTGCTCTACTGTATTAGCCTGGCGAATTCCTATTGGCAGGCTATTCCAGATTTTAGGTGCATAGCAGCAGAAGGCCGCCTCACCACTTCTTCACCACATTCCGATATATACGATGGGGCGAGATTATTTAAGGCTTTATAAACCATAAGCAAAATTTTAAAGTCAATCCTGAATGACACAGGTAACCAGTGTAGTGACATCAAAACTGGAGAAATGTGTTCGGATTTTGTTTTCCTAGTTAGGATTCTAGCAGCTGCATTCTGCACTCGTTGCAAACGATTTATATCTTTTTTGGGTAGTCCTGAGAGGAGTGCATTACAGTAATCTAGTCGACTGAAAACAAACGCGTGAACTAATTTCTCAGCATCCTTCAGTGATGTAAGAGGTCTAACTTTACTTATGTTTCTTAAGTTAAAAAATGCTGTCCTAGTGATCTGATTAATATGCGATTTAAAATTCAGATTACAGTCAACAATTACCCCAAAGCTTTTTACCTCCGTCTTGACTTTTAATCCTAATGTATCCAGTTTATTTCTAATAGCCTCATTATTGCTTATTGCTAATCACTAAGATTTCAGTTTTCTTTATCTAACTTGAGAAAGTTACTATTCATCCATTCTGAGATACAAGTCAGACATTGTGTTAGTGAATCAATAGAATCGGGGTCATCAGGTGCTATTGATAAGTACAGCTGTGTGTCATCAGCATAGCTGTGGTAGCTCACGTTGTGCCCTGAGATAATCTGACCTAACGGAAGCATATAGATTGAGAAGAGCAGCGGACCCAGGATAGAGCCTTGTGGAACACCATATCGGATATCATGTGTCTTTGAGTTGTAATTCACACAACTAACAAAACATTTTCTCCCTGTCAGGTAGGATTCAAACCAATTTAAGACACTGCCAGAGAGGCCCACCCAGGCAATTTCTAAGAATATTATGATCAATGGTGTCAAATGCAGCACTCCTATCTAAGAGGATGAGAACAGATAAATGGCCTCTGTCTGCATTCACTCGCAAATCATTTACTACTTTAACGAGTGCCGTTTCTGTGCTGTGATTTGTTCTAAAACCCGACTGAAATTTATCAAGAATAGCATGTTTATTGAGGTGGTCATTTAACTGCAATATGGCTGCCTTCTCCAGAACTTTACTTAAGAAAGGCAGGTTAGAGATGGGTCTAAAATTTTCAAGAGCCGAGGGGTCAAGATTATGTTTCTTAAGAAGGGGTTTAACTACAGCAGTCTTAAGACAGTCTGGGAAGACCCCCGTATCTAATGATGAATTTACTATGTCCAGAACATTATCAATTGGCACGCCTGATACTTTGAAAAACCTTGTTGGTATTGGATCAAGGATGCTGGTGGAGGATTTTAATTGAGAGATTATTTTTTGTAAATCAGGTAAATCTATCCTAGTGAAAGAGTTTAATTTGTTTATAACAGGATGCTGGGATTTAGGAGGATCCTTAGTGTTGGAGGGATATACTATGTTATTTCTAATATCATTAATTTTTTGATTGAAAAATACAGCGATAGCCTCACAGGTTTTACTGGAAGAACTTTGGAGGCATTCCTTTGAGTTACCTGGGTTTAGTAGGCGATCAATTGTAGAAAAGGACAATGACCCCAAACTTCACAGCAAATCCACAGCACAGTGGCTTCAGAAGAATAAACTCCGCCTTTTGGAGTGGCCCTGTGAGAGCCCAGATATCAATCCTATTGAGATGCTGTGGAATGAGTTGAAAAGAGCCATACACAGATAACAACCAAAGAATATGGATGAGTAAAGGCAGCTCTGCAGGAAAGAATGGGCTAAAATTCCCCCCGCATGATACGCATGTGTGATCTGCAGTTACAGGAAGAGCCTGGTTGAGGTCATTGCTACCAAAGGAGGGTCAACCAGGTATTAAATCCCAAGGTTCACTTACTTTTTCCACTACAACTGTGAACGTTGAATGCATTTGTAAAATAAAGACATGAAACAGTAGAAATTTTCTGTGTCATTAGCTTAAGCTCATTGTATATCAGTACCTGTGACTTAGATGAAGATCAGATCACTTTTTATGACCAATTCATGCAGTAAACCAGATGATTCCAAAGGGTTCACATACTTTTTACTTTGACTGTATGTATATATGTATGTGTATACATATACAGTGCTCAGCATAAATGAGTACACCCCACTACATTTGTCAGAAAACCTTTAGTTTCCTTTCAGTATCAACATTTTCTATGAGATACTGTACTACAAAATACTCCTACAAATGTGGGCCATTGATTGCAAACAAGATTTGTTAATTTGCACACACAAAAATGTGGTTTTCCTAACAAATTCATTCAAGCCCAAGTTGCAACAATGAGTACACCCCAATTATATTCTTAGGAGAAAAGCCACACCTAAGACTACAAAATTCTAATTAACAGGCATTCAACCACAGGTGAGTCTAATGATTCATTTAAGAGGTGTCCAGCAGACAGGTGACTATAAAAAGGCATTACTTAACAAAGAAAAGACCTTCCCATTTCATGCTGTCAGCAATGGCTCCACATGGCAGAGAAATGTCAGAAAATCTGAGAAAGGAAATCATTACTTTACACAAAAAAGGTGAGGGCTACAAGATCAGCAAAGCTTTACATATCAGTCAAAATACTATAGTAAAAAGTAAATTTAAGAAAGATGGAAGTGCAACCATCTTACAGAGACGTCCAGGCTGTCTACAGATGTTAACATCTTGACAGGAGCGTCTTCTGATAAGAAGGGTTGAAGAAAATCGCCATGCAAGTTCACTTCAGTTAGCTAAAGCAGTAGAAAGCCAAACTGGAGTGACCATTTCCTGTGACACCATATGGCGCACACTGCAGAGGAATGGCATGCATGGGTATCGTCCACGAAGGAAGCCGCTCCTAAAGCCCATGCACAAAAAAGCACGCCTAGAATTTGCTAGGGCCCATGCTGAAAAAGATGAAGACTACTGGGACTCTATACTCTGGAGTGATGAGACAAAGATTACTGTTTTTGGAACTACAGGGAGTGCAGAATTATTAGGCAAGTTGTATTTTTGAGGATTAATTTTAATATGGAACAAACACAGTGCTATCAGTCAATCCAAAATGTTAATAAACCTGAAACCTGAATGTTTCACAACGGAAATGTGAGTGTGAACATCATCAGGGGAATACATATGTGTGCACAATTATTAGGCAACTATTAGTGTGCAGATTTATTATGCAACTAAAGGAAAAATGAAAATTTTCCCATCTCACTTGTTTATTTTCATCTGTTATAGTGAGAATAATAAACAAACACCTCAAAATTTACAAATAAACATCTCTGACATTTCAAAAAAAAATAAATCAATCAATCAATGACCAATATAGCCACCCTTCTTTCCAATAACAGTCATAAGCCTTTCCATTCATGGAGTCTGTCAGTTTCTTGATCTGTTGACGATCAGCTTTTTGTGGAGCAGTGACTACAGCCTCCCAGACACTCTTCAGAGAGGTGTATTGTTTTTCTCCCCCGTAAATCTAGCGTTTAAGAAGTGCCCACAAGTTCTCGATAGGGTTTAGGTCAGATGAGGAAGGGGGGCCATGTCATTATTCCTTCATCTTTACTGGCTGGCCACGCAGTGGAGAACTTCGATGCAAGTGATGGAGCATTGGCCTGCATAAAAATCATGGTCTTTTTCCTGTATCACTGTTTGAAGAAAGTGTCTTCAAAAACTGGCAGTAGGTTTGGGAGTTGATTTTGAGTTCATCTTCAATGCAAAAGGTCCAACTAGCTCATCTTTAAAAATACCAGCTCATACCAGTACCCCACCTCCACGTTGAAGTGGAGCTCTGTGCCCATTACTGATCCACAGGTCCATCCATCTGGTCCATCAAGAGTCACTCTCATCTCATCGGTCCATAAAACCTTTGAAAAAATCTGTCTTCAGATATTTCTTGGCCCAGTTTTGACGTTTTCAACTTATGTTTCTTGTTCAGTGGTGGTTGGGTTTCAGCCCTCCTTACCTTGGCCATGTCTTTGAGCACTGAACACCTTGTACTTCTGGGCACTCCAGGTAGGTTGCAGCTCTGGAATATGAAAGTACTGGAGGATAATGGGTTCCTGGTAGCTTCACGTTTGATTCTTCTCAAATCTTTGGCAGCTAATTTATGCTTTTGTTCTCAACACGTTTCTTGCGACCCTGTTGACTATTTGCAACAAAATGTTTGATGGTTCTGTGATCACACACCAATATCTTAGCAATTCCAAAAGTGCTGCATCCCTCTGAAAGACTTTTTACAATTTTTGACTTTTCAGAGTCAGTTAAATCTCTTTTTTGGCCCGTTTTGCCTGAGGAAAACTAGCTGCCTAATAATTCTGCACACCTTGATATAGGGTGTTGATCTCCTTAGGCCACACCCTCCCTCATTACACAAATACACATCACCTGACGTGCTTAAATCCAATAAGCATTCAAGTTAATACAGCTTGGAGTTGGAATATACGCATTAAAAATGATGATATGGTCAAAATACTCACTTGCCTAATAATTGTGCACACAGTGTAATGGTTTCAAAACTGTATGGCGTCGTAAAGGTGAGGATTTCAAAGAAAAATGCATGGTGCCTACAGTGAAACATGGTGGTGGCCGTGTCCTTATGTGGGGCTGCGTGAGTGCTGCTGGTGTTGGGGAGCTGCATTTCATTGATGGTATCATGAACTCAACAATGTACTTCTCTATAATTAAGGAGAAGATGCTGCCATCACTCCGTGCACTTGGTCGTCGTGCACTTTTCCAACACGACAATGATCCAAAACACACATCTAAAGCTACTGTTGCATTTCTGAAGAAGAACAGGGTGAAGGTGATTGAATGGCCAAGTATGTCTCCTGATCTGAACCCAATCGAACACCTGTGGGGAATTCTGAAGCGACAAGTTGAGCATCACTCTTCATCCAGCATCCAGGCTCTAAAAGAGGTTATTCTTGAAGAGTGGAAAAAGATAGATGTTGCAGTATGTCGCCAACTTGTTCTTTCCATGCCTAGAAGACTTGGTGCTGTCCTTACAAATCACGATGGTCATACAAAATACTAGATGTAGTAGTTTTTATTGCGGGGTGTATTCATTTTTGCTTCAACCAATTTGAGTAAAACTGAAGATTTTGTGATCTAAGTTATATTATTAACCTTAATTTCATGTTATGAAGTTAAACAAGTGTTCAGTAAAACTCAGCCTTGTGAAAATTTTGGAAATTGTTCTTTTGTTCATTGAGCTACTGATTAAATTCGTACTTTTTAAAGGGGGTGTACTCATTTATGCTGAGCACTGTATATATTTATATATATATATATATATATATATATATATATATATATATATATATATATATATATATATATATATATACACACAATATGCATGCGTATGTATATACAGTGGGATGCAAAAGTTTGGGCAACCTTGTTAATAGTCATTATTTTCCTGTATAAATCGTTGGTTGTTATGATAAAAAATGTCAGTTAAATATATCATATAGGAGACACAAACAGTGATATTTGAGAAGTGAAATGAAGTTTATTGGATTTACAGAAAGTGTGCAATAATTGTTCAAACAAAATCAAAATTTCATACAAATAATGTAGCTCAAAGTGCTTTACATGATGAAGAAAAGAGAAAAAAAGACAACATAAGAATTAAATTAATTAACATAGAATAAGAATAAGGTCTGGTGGTCAGGGAGGGCAGAAAAAACAAAACAAAAAAAAACTCCAGACAGCTGGAGAGAAAAAAATAAAATCTGCAGGGGATCCAGACCTTGAGAACACCCATACTTGAGGGAATGATGTAAACAAGTGAACATTGTTAATTCTGAATAATAATAGCACATAGTCATTAACATTATTGCTACTTATTAACCATTTCAATTTAAAAGAATATACTTTTCCTGTAAAAGTGTGTTTAATAATGACCATCAACAAAAGCCAAATCACTAGGAAAAGCAGGAATGTTTTACTCGTGTAATTGTACAGTATATAAAATGTTCAAGAGTAAGAAGCTCTAGTGACCTTTATCCAAGATGAGATACCACTGGTAACATTTCATTTGGTTTTCAATAGCAGCACAGGCAGATGAAGTTAATTGTTGATGATAACAGTGTAAGTAGCAAGATTTGAAACCCCCTGCCTCAGGGCTTTGAAGCCCTAGGTGTCCAAAGCCTTAACCATTACACTACACTACCCGCCAATAGTATTAACCTTGTTATAATCCAGTTAGCTGATGGCTCTATTTCTTATGAAATTTCCCAGGCAAAGACGCCCAACATAACTAGTCTACTAAATAAAGCACAAAGAATGTAGATGCCTAACGGGTTTCTGTTATGATAGTTGGATTTTACATTATACATACAAGAAATATAATGATGCATAACCCTGGAATCAGTTTTATTTTGTGCCCTAACGTGCCAGCCATCACCATTGGACGAAGTTCTCCAAAACCCTCTTGAGCTCTGACTCATCTCCATTATTAATGAAGCCTATGATGGAGGACTCTGAAAATTTTTGTTGGTGGCAAACAAAAGGATTGTACTGAAGGTCTGTTGTGTAGATGGTGAACAGGAAGGAAGACGAGGCAATTCCCTGTGTTGCTCCAGTGTTACATGCCACCATTTCTGACACACAGTCCCTGATCCTCACAGACTGCTTTCTGTTGGAATTATAAACTGTTTACATAAAAGTATATACTCACTCATGCGTATATTTTTCAAAGTTGGCATTTTTCATTCCACTCTGTATCAGTGGCATTTTGTAAATTTTCCAAAACTACCTTTATGGTAAGTTAATTTTTGTTGATCTTAAGAGGCATTTTCTAAGAACAATAACATTACATCTGTTTCCTTTTTAAATAAAATCTTTCTACACAAATGTGCGCTTAGTTTGTAAAAAGTTGCTTTGTTGAACGCCCACACACACACACCCCCCAATTTTATTATTTGACTTCTACTTGTGTGTAAAAGATGTTGTTAAGACTGACCAGAAGTAGACACTCATTCATCAGTTGAAAGGTCTGAGCCTCAGATATTCAATTAGCCTTTCATGGAATGTGGATTGACACGGGCAGGTCTTTGAGAAGAAGCAGACTAACTCAGAACTGCTGCAACACTCATCTTGGGGTGGGAACTGCTTATTTTACTAGGCATATGCAAAGTTTGGATTTATTTGAAAGAAAACGAACTTCAGTATGCAAAAAAAGTACCGCTATTGTAACTGTTCACTTGACACCCAGCACATTGTGATCTCAGTCTTGCTTTCTACATCCACTGTGTCTGATGAGTAATCTTTTATGATAGTGAAAAATGGTCTGCTAGACAAAGTAACATGTGCTTTGTAAGTTCAGTGAAAAGTGTATGATAAAAGGAAAAATTGACCAGTTGCTGGTGTCTAAATTATAATATAATTATAATTGTAAGTAGAGGCCACAGAACACAAGGCACTTTGGAATTTCCTCATAATTTTGATTCTGTTTTCATGGCTTCTGTTAATTAACCTCTGAACAATTTATTCATTTCTGGTTCTCATTACCTTCCAAGACAGTCATTGATTGCATTTAAGATCACAAAGAACCATTTGCACTACCTGCCCCCTTAAATAAATACTATATCTCCTGCATGTGGTCATTAAACACCAGTTTTCATTTATGTGGTGATATTTATTTTCAATATGTCATTAAACTTCAGACTCTGCCTTTGGATATCTGAATACCAAATGAATTGTCAATGCCTAATATTGAAATGTATCATACCAAATGAGACCAGATTTTGCCACCTTAACCTCCATTTTGACTTTTCTCTTTCTTATGTCAGATTCTCAATTGGTGGGCCGTCACCTTCATCCCAGTGAACATTCTTCCCCAGATGTTGACACCTTGCTGTCTGTTTTCAAGAGGTGCTCTTATTACTGATATACCAGAAATGCCACAGTGAAGACAGGAGCTCTCTATGTGCAGGGCAGAACATTCTTAAGCAAGCAACAGCCAACATGAAGTCTCTCGGAAGAACTGTCATTCTACAGCTGCTTAAAGCAAAAGATTCTTATGTATTTGTTTTAGTTAATGTCGTAGTGCACATATTAAAGGGTAGGGGATCATTTACAAGATTTTGTTTTTTGTTTTTTTAAGGTTTAGCCCTCCCCCCATTGTGATTTAGTACCAGGATTCCTTCATGTGGATCTTCACTGGTATCCAGCTGATGTAAAAGGTAGATTTGTAGGTAAACTAAAATACGTTTTAGCTTTCCCAGCCTTTACAGTATGTTTCACCATCAGTCGTAGTATTTTTGAGTAAAGAAGAAATATTCATCAATAGTTTTTGATTGTAAGCAGGCCTAATTAAAGTGCTTATTCCACAGTTCCCTGGGTTTACAAATTACAAATCTGCCATGAAGTCTCAACTGCTCAAAGTATGGACAGCTGGAAACAAAGAGTTTCTTTTGAAATCCTGGATGGAAAATTTTGTGACTGCTAAGAAAATTGCTCCAATTTTTGAAACCTCAGGTATTTTGCTTTAGGTCAAATTAAACCTCTGGGAGACGGAATAATTTCTGTTGGATGAGTGTAAAAATGTGTATATAGAGTAATTTTTACTTATATTGAGATATTTGGGTGTGCATAATGGAATCACTGTGTTAAAAAGGGGCAAGTGCTTCTGTAGATACTGTTAGTAGAGGAGAATCTTGAGAAACAAACCAACACACAAAAGTAAGGCCATAACTGAGCATTGCCTTGAATTGATCACATGTACATTTTGGATATAAAAGGACCCTCTCACCCCCGGATTTTGATGTTGAAGGAAGAGTTCATACTTCAACAGAAAGGAAGCGTGACAGAACGGTGTTTTTATGTTCATCTTTGTTTAACGCTCTTTTAAGTCATAAAGGGTTTGTGTTTTTTTTTTTTTGGTTTTTTTGATCTGCAAGTCTGTTGTCCTCAGCCACGTGACTGTTGAGATGAAGAGCCACTTTTTGTTCCATTTCCAGCCAAATTTTGTAATCACTTAGCACACACAGAGTAGTGCAAAGCAACTGTGAGGGAAATGCAAATATTGCCAATTCTGAAATATGTTTTACCTTTTTTTTTTAATAGATTTGGTACGATGGTGGCATAAAATTTAAGGAAAGAAATCCTGTACATACTGTTTGTGCCGTGTACTACTTTAACAACATAAAACTGGTCTTTTACAAATAACTGCTTTAAATACGCCAACCTATTGGTGTATTCCCTTTTTTATTTCTAAGTTTGCTGTGATTTTTGTTTTCTCCACCATTCTTCGGGTAATTCAGTTTTGAAAGTGATTCTTCAAGAGTGGTTGAAAACTTACCATGGAATATTTTAATAAAGATTATTTTTAAAAGCAGCTATGCTGCTAAATGCTGCTGTAGTTTTCTGATTTATTTTTGTTTTGTTCTGGCTAAATGTCATCTACTGAGATTTGATTAGCACATTTAGAGATCCACATTTGATAATCTTAAGTTTGTTGGACTTAATTAGACAAATGATTTAACTAAGTTTTCAATTGTTTTGATCCTGCAAATCATAGCGTGTCTGATTTTAATTGTTCAAGTATGTGGAGCCTGTTGTGAATCTGAAGCACTATTTCTTTAAAATACAACACCATCACTCGAAACTTCAGTGTGGCATGATGGAGGCACAAAATTCCAGTCTTTTCTTGACGTTACTTCTTCCCTGCTTGTTCCACATAGCAGACTGCGCGACAAGGATACGCTATCAGATTAGCGCAGGCCCGCACTCGTCTTCTGTAGTGAACGTTAGTTAGCTTTGCAGGAATGAAGAAGTCAGCATAGATTATTATAGCAATAATTGTGATCTGTGAAGCGTAGCCTTTGTCCACATCGCACCCTCCTCTAGCACTCGTTCGTTCCGTTTCGCCACACTGCTAATTCTGCTCTCAGTTTCTTGGCCGATCATTTGATCCGAGTTCGACCTCTTGGACCCACTCGTCATCCACTTTATTTTTTAAAACACTTAAGGGCATTAAAAAGGCACTTTACATATTCTAGAGAAAATCTGCAGTCCTGATCAGAGAAACCTTTACTTGAGTGTATTTTTAAACAACAAACTAGAAAAAGCACAGAGTGTACAGGGTGCTAGTGTTTCTTATTTATGGCTCTTCTGCATTCATCTAGGTTTGTTTCAAATGGAACGAGGTGGTCTTCAGTGCTGAATCCCTAAACGATTCGCTGGTGTCTGTGCTCTCGTGCCTGTGTTGGTCTTCACGAAAGTGCGGATTGAGCACAAGAGACACGGTGCCCTCATTTGAACCTTTTAAAGGGCCTTTTAAGACCCCCAGCCCAGTTGACAGGAACCTTCTGTTTTCCACCTTTGATGTTCAGTTGAGATTTGATGCGTTTCCGTGTCTCCTTTTGTAACAGACTCCAGTTTGTAGTTCATCTCCTGTTTTCCAGGTGACAAAAGTGCCATACTTTTTTTTTTTATTTTATTTTATTTAAATCCCATCTTTTTTATACTTTGCACCTTGTTTAGTTTGTCCACTTAATATCTGTGTTGCACTTTCTACAAGTTTTTGGATGTTTTAAAATTTGGTACTCAAGGCCATAATTTTATGTTATTTTTTTTTTCTACTCTCATTACTGTACCTTTGCAGAAATGGCAATAAAAGTAGTGAAATCATCAGAATATATTCTTCAGCACAGGTATTGTAGGGATAAATCAATGAATAAAAAAAAAATCCAATATTTTTGTAACTGTATAAAGAGCAAGTAATGCAGTAAAATATCTGGGTCTCTGATGTTTATTATTAATGATGGGATTCTTATTCCAGATGCTAATTAAGATGTGTAAATTTCATTTTCTGTAACATTGCTGACAGTTTATAGTCCTGTATATAATCCTTGCTTATGTCATTAAACAGAAAGGTATTGAATTTCTTGTAAGCTTTCAAGTGATTAAGGAAATAAAGTTTAATGCAAATTTATATGAAGCATTTTATTGGGAATATTGGAACTAATATTACTATGCAAAACAACTTTTTTAAATGTAGAACACTAAAAAGTTGAAAATAACATGAAAGATAGATTAAAGTAGAATTTTAAGCCCTCAAGGCATCCTATTTAGTTTTTGTATTTTTTAACATATTAACTCAAAGCTGTTTGCCGTCTGCCTTGCCGTGTAGTTGACATTACAGACGGACGGACAGACAGACAACACTGCAACTCCGAAAGAGCAGAAAGGAAAGTCATCAGCACCACAACTCCGATGCACTGGGAAGTCGTCGTCGTCGTCTTGCACATCAGCAGAACAACCTCAACATGTCGCCACTTCAAGGCTGAGCTGCCGTGTTCTACACCAGACTCAGTCCTGGGCCGTCACGTCGGCACTCGCTTTCTTGGGATGTTTTGCTTTACTTTCAGCTTTCTACATTCGGAGGTAATTTGAATGTCACCATTGTCTGTTGGCAGAAACTCCATTCTGTCAGTGCAGCCCCAGTTCTTGCTCCCCATTTATGGCTTTCTCCTACAAGGTGCTGTCTATCTCAAGCTTCTGGCGAGCAGCGGAGGTGTCCAGGTCCCCAGCCTCATGGACATCAGCAGCCGAAGTGCTAAAACGGGACACTTTAAAGATTCAGCCTGCCTTCCCTCCTCTAAGCAGTGCACACTCAAAGGTCTCGGCCGTCGGTTTTCACAGCTTAAACAGATGCGTTTCCTTTGGGATCTCAAGCACCAGTGACAGCTGGAGAAAGAAAATTTGGACCTTTGCATCCGTAGGCTTTACACCCCAGGAACCAAGTTACCCAAACTATTCCCTAACAATTCAGTAATTATCTACGGCTCTGACGCTGATCGTTCTGGTCATTTCGATAGCGGTTGACTAGAAGAGTTCAGAAGTTATGGCAGAATTCCGCTATTTGAGGGTTCCTCTAGAGCGCCTCTTTCTCTTGCACGATTTGGCTAATCAGCACATCGTCATCTCATAGGTTACGAGTTTGGGATTGTATGTTAGCTCTAGACTGTCCTCCAGAAACTGCGACACCCAGACACACACACACCCGTCATCGAGGTGTTGGTGCTTTTGTTATCGGAACAATAAAACGTCGAGATCCATCAAACTAGGGATTGAAATTTTTTTTTTTTGTGATCAAATTTTTTATTCACAAAGTCTAAATCATACACAAATGCAGCAGCTCACAAAAATGTATGTTATAATATGGCAATGAAACAGCCACCCACCTCTGGCCTGATGTGAACAAAGCCAGCCCTGGAGTGGAAGGCACAACGGGGAAAAAAAGATCATTAAATAGTGAATGAAATAAGCCAAGTAGAATTTGGGATGAAGTATCAAGTTGCAAGGCTGACTGCCAGTTTCAAATACACAGGCTAGTTGAACTATTAATCGGTGCTGCAGATAATTTTATAAGATTTAAAAGGTTTTTCCATCAATCAAAAGAAAATAAACAAGGAGGTTCATAGCACGAGGCTGAGGCTGATCTTACAGCAGTTGTGCCTTGAGAGAATAACCTTTGCTGGAAAGAAGAAAGAGAGACAGCAGAAAAGTCCAGAAGAAGAAAGAGTGGAGGCAATAGAGACAATTTAGAAGGGACAATAGATGAGAGACATTTTGACGCGTTCCCCAAAGAGCCCTAACTGGGACGCTCCCAGAATGACCGTGTGGAAGGGGCCAGAGACTTGGAGGAGCGCAGACGGCCGACAGCAAAGCGTCTGCGGGGCGTTGGGTACAAACTTGAATTGAGCGTGTTGGTGATTGGGGCTCTTAGATGCTATGGTAATAATCTTCAAAAAATGATATTCCAGTCGAGAATAGTAAGAGAGGGAAGGTGACGCTCCCAAAGCAAATCAACAGGTAACGTTTTAAGAGTGGCTTTCCGCAAAGTTGTATATAACAGAGAGACGGGCTTTGTTTCAGGAGACAGAGACTAAATAAAGAAAGCAAAGATGAAAGGGTAAAGAAGAAGACGACAATGAAACACAGTGAGACTCAATCACAGACCTAATTTGAAAAGGGAATAGAGAACTCAGATCTCAGCACAGAGCCATCAAAAATATTACCAAGCGTGGGAATGCCGCGCTGCCTCCAGGTTGGGATAGCACTAAGGTTGCCGCCAATAAGCAAGTCTGGATTTTGGAAAATGGGTGTCATTTTTTTTGCAGGGACCTAAATGTTGCTCCACCTTACACCTTAGAGTGAGAACATAAGTAATCTGAGAGCCCAAATTTAGTGAAAGTTCTCTCCATCTCAGAGAGATCTGGAAAAACCAGTTTGACTTCAATTGGGAGCCAGGATGGAGGAATACTGGGGGCTTCCAACCAGCGCCAAATTGACGGAAGTGTAAATTCCCAATGATCTGGCCTAATGACCTAATTAATGTGGAATTTTTTTTTTTTTTTTTACCATTCCAAAGAAATCTGACATTAAACCAAAATGTATTTGGAGGTGAAAGAGGGAGCGTGCAGCTAACAGAATTAGAGGGAGTCCTTAGCACTCCTGAAGATACGTTTAGCATTTGATGCAGCAATGTCATGGAGGGAAGGAGAAATGTCAGTCCGCAGGTATCTAATAGACTAATAGAGAGGAGCAGGACTGACCAACAGACAAAGTAAGAGGAAGGAGAGCTCACTTGAACCATTTGATTTTATTACTAGACACATACTTCTAGAAGTCAAATAAATTAACATATGAGAGATCAGAAGGGGCGCCACCTAGAAAAGCATAATATCAGCGTAAAGTGCTACCTTGTGGGGAGTACCATGCAAGGTTATGGAAGTGATTTGGTGTGAATCACGTACTGCAATATCCAGACGAGAGAGGAAAGTGGGCACCCCTGCCTGGCTCCTGTTGAAATTCAAAAAGATTGTGAAGTAATTGAGTTAGTGAGAATAATAGAGGAAGGAGCTGAGTAAAGAGTGTCCTCCCAGACCACATGCGATACATGACTTGCCACAAGAACGACCAGTTCATTCAGTCAAATGCCTTTTCAGCATCTAAGGAGAGTAAAGCAGGGGCACGGAGAAGTTGGAACGCTGTGTCAATAATGTGGAGAAGGCATCTTATATCGTCCGCTGCCTGGCAAGAACGGGGTGAATTAGCTTGGAGATTACCAGCGGCCTGTCAAGAGTTCAGCAAGCAGTTTTGCATCAGAATTCATCAAGGAGATGGGCCGATAAGTTGAGCAATCTGTAGGCTCTTGTTTTAACAAAAGGGTTATCATAGCAGTATTGGCAAAGTCATTAATTTGGGTAACGGAGATGGCAGAATTAAACATTTGGAAAAGACGGACTGATATTTGCTGCCAAAACATAAAAAAGAACCTCAGGTGGCAACCCATCTGGCCCTGGTGATTTTCCCGAGTGCATTGAGAGTGGAGGCGTCATCTTCTGAGAGCTTAGGGAGGCTCAGATCGGAAAGAAAGGAGTTGTCAGTGTGCTTGGTGTTGGCATTGGCATAATTTAGTAAATAAATCTGAGTAATCCTCAATTGTCTTTTGATCTCAGATTGTTAGTAAGATGCCCAGCCGCGTTCCACAATGAACTAATAGTAGCAGACGCTTCACACTTACGGAATCTAACTTGGCCTGAGCCCAGAAGTGTAATGTCTGGCTCGTGTCCGGTGGATGTCGAATTCCACTTTCTGTAAAAGAATGGAGTCTAACTCTGTTCTTACATTAGAAATTAAGGACTCCTGATCAGTATTAAACACGCGGGCGTGGGTATTCGCCAAAGCAGCGACCCAAGATTCCAAGTCTGAATTTTTTTCGGCGGGATTGCCCATTTAATTGTTAGCCAAACATAGGCAGTGTCTTCCAAAGAGCCAGAATTAATATTCATAAACTCTTCCAGAATACTTGATAACTTTTGACAGAATTCCAAAACTGTGCTTCAAAACTTCAGTCGGTGACATCCACAGTCTCCTTATTCTTCTCATAACCTGCCGTGTAAATGTGGAAAACAGGTGCACATGCCACACCTGTCTGTAAATTGCCCAAGCCTCTGGCAACTTTCCCAGTTCCCCATTCTGCCAAAACCCACACCACAACGTCTGCACCCCCACCTTCGTAATCTTCTAATAATGTGGACGTCTGTCTGTCCTATAACACATCCATCGCCAAGTCCAATCCAGATCTTACTCTGTGTCCAGTCCTTAGATGTTCCCACTGTACTCCATAAATCCACGTCATGTCTCTGATTTTTCTCAAGTCTTGCATCCCAGTTTATCATTCCCACCCTAATTTTATTCTGTACGTCTGCCCAGTCTATGCAAGTGTGACAGGCTTACCTCACCTGGGCACAAATTCACATTATAAGATCCACAGACCCCCACGTCTTAAAACATAAATCGCCCCCCAAACTGTCTTGTACTCCACCCCCAGGACAGGTCCAGCCTAAATCTTACTCTGCCTTTACAATCAGGATACCTGCAGTATATTTCCTTGAATGTAAATGTTACCCCCCTTTCCTTCAGGTTGCTTTCTGATTAAATTGATTCATTTCACTAAGCCTGCTAAATAAACAGCCACATACGATTGATTGTCCAGATCGGTGTCTCCCAACTCACTTTTTGTAACTAAAATCATCTCAAAGCACTTCACTATTCTGTGAACCCCAAACACCTACGCAGTACTGTACAATATAGCGCAGCCACGTGCTCAACTGTCTGAAGGGGCGAGACCACCAGAGAAGCCAGTTAAAAATTCACAGACACGGGACTTTGTGAGCACTTTGGTGGCCACTGCCCTCCATCCCTGTGAGGATTGCTGGTGGCCACACACTCAGCGTGGCCTGGAGACTCGTCCCAAGTGCTCTAGCACGCCAATCACGGAGCTGCTTTTATGTCGGCTTCTTCAGGAAGATGGGTGCCGGTGCGGGAAAATGTCCACGTGTAAGCTCGTCCTCGATCGCTCACCTGCTGCTGAATTCTTAAGTCGGGTCAAGTCGGGTCCAGGCTCCTTTATCTTCTTTATTTATTCAAGTGAATGATTTATGAAGGAGTGTTTTGTTAAAGAAATACCCAAATATTCTTTGATTTCTGAAGTTCTGCTTGAAGTTGCCATCTTCTTAAAGTTGCACTCACTCCTCTGTCGCTGGGTTACGTTAAAGGTGGGTGTGAACTGGGAACCACTGAGGTCAACATGACAGTGCGTCTATGGTTGTCCAATCACATTAGATTAAAAAACCTAAACCAACACTGATTGGCTGTCAATAACTGTGGGTGTGTCTGAAGCACAGAGAGCGGCATCTCCAGAAAAAATTGAAAGCAACCAATTGAAGGGCAGCAAAAAATCGAAGACTTGCATAGACTCTCATTTGTCCGACGTCCTTCACTCCAGAACTTATAAACATTCACACAGAAAGAAATCCAAGTCAGAACCAATGCTGACACGCGTCGACACCCGGAGGTGTTGTGCAAATAAACACATTTATTTCATGATTATCTTGCACTACATAATTAATTTAAGGAGACTTTTTAAAATATTGGGGGGTGGCATCCCAGTGCCACCCATTACAAACCACCACTGTTATGCACCCCTGTGATTTTGCCCGTGTGGAACGTTTCATTTAGCCGTTTAGGACGACTGAACCCCATCCATAGTAAATGGTGCTGCCCTCTTCTTGGTGCTTCTTGGTGAACAGGCTGCCTGCCCAACCATCCATCCATCGCGAGCGACTCGGCTGTCATTCAAACTCCGACCCAAGGACGTTTGCTTCACCTGATGCTGCCACTTTTCTTTCTTCTGGGGTTCTTTTTAGCATGAAAGGCGCCAACCACTTCTGTGCCGCAGTTACTTGCAGGGTCCTTTCAGATGCCTTTCTGCTTGACCTTCTGCAGGTGGTAACTCACCCTCGAAGAAAGAACAACAGCCCTGCTCTCAAAGGTTTCTCCCCCCCATTGCACTCTCTTCAGACAGCAATGGATGCCATCAGCTGCCTGCTGCACCCAGCGCCTCTGAAGTGCCAGGATGAAACTCAAGCCGAGTGACTCGTGGAGCCTTTCCTTGCAGAAAGTCGTGAGAAACAGCATCATCAATACCATCGGTGGGGAAAACATCCCCTGCATTGTAGACCAGCCCGTTTGATATCTGGCAGGACGATATACATGCGGTCTTTCACATAAGGAAGACCACCCTCCAGCAGTTTGGCTTGAGTGGGCTTGTTACCTTGAAATCGTACCAATTGTGGTGTCATCACTTCACCCTGTTTCCACTGAAGCTGTGCCAAGTCACCTCATCAACTGTGAGCAGGATGGATGCAAAAGCCAACCGACATCATCCATACTAGGCTGGGCGCTCCCTAAGGGGCTTATCTGCACATGTCAAATACTCCAAAGTCCATCACCTTCAGGTACAGGCAAGGGAAGATAAGGCAGGTGATGAAGCCAAGGGAGTCCTCGGATGACCTGTTGAAGACCAGGGGTGCTGAGGAGGAAGAGGACTGGGCAGTGTCCAGACTAACACCAGGACATCAGGGACAAAACAGGGAGTGCAGGCTTTGGAGGAGATAGTCCAGTCAAGCCAAGGACCACATCATCACAGAGGTGACCGGGTGCGGTAGAGCAGGTCTGCGGCTCAGGAAGTATGGCTGTTTTATTAAATAATCCGCTGGCTGTGTCAGTCTCCATGGGCGTGAAGTAATTGGTCACGTGAAGGTGCCATCATTCTCAATTGCTTCATCGGCTTCCTGCGGTGTGCGACTGAGACGCTGCGCCCACAGAGCCGTAGAAGTACGGGCTGCCATGGGGGGGGGAAGGGAAAAAAAAGGAAAAAAACGAGAAAAATGGAGGTAGAGAAAGAGTTCAGCATTGAGGTGGAAAGAGAAAACGAGCCAGCCGGCTAGAGAGAGAAAAGGCAGCACAGTCAGGGGTTCCACGATGGAGCGGCGCTCTGAGGACAGATCACCCCCACTGATTGTGCAGCGTGGTGGAAGCGATCAAGGTGTCCTCTTCAGGGATTTGAGGGACGTGAGCGTGAAGGATGATGAGAAGACAACTGACCCCGAGTGGTCTGGCAGACACCGATGGAGGAGGCAGCCAAGACGGGGGTCGAGATGGAGAGGACCGCGACTGCTGAGGTCTCTGCCAGCTAAGCGAGCGATGGGTGAGCTGGGGAGGCTTGGAAGGAGTTGTGCTCGACTCGTTTGACCCAATGGCTGCTGTTGGTTTTTATTCTCCTTTTTAATTAAGGCGCTGTACACTTTTGCACCTCTCCCTTGCTTCATGTGGTGTCCTCATTCGTCCAGCTCATCCTGGTCATGACTGCCGACAGTGTCAGGTTCAGGAGGCTCCCAAATGAGTAGAGGGAGAATGGAGCTGGACCTGCACCATCACACCAGGGTCAAGCAGGAGGAGTACCGGGGCATTGGGCAACACAGGAGGGCAGACGGGCGGTAAGCTGGGCGCTGCTCTGTTTCCTTATAAGAGCTCCCTTTGACACCCTGCCACTCCCCCCCGCCACAATCATCAGCAGTTGCTGGGCATTCAGCCAGCCTGTGACCACCAGTGCCACCCACCAACACATGCTAGGTGCCTGTAAGAATCCCACTGGCACAAGGTCGGCTCAGATGGCGGTGTGACCAGGAGCTGAAGAAGCTGGCAGGTGGAGTGGAGGAGAAGAGGCGACTGGCAGGAAATCAGCAGATATCTTTCCTCAGGTTGGGGAAGCCCACGGAGCGGAGTGGAACTGGAGGTAGACCTGGCCAGGGAGACCCACTTTACAGGGAACATCTCCAGCACTTCACAGGTGGCCAGCCATGGTGCTGTGGGATGCTGCTTGAGCTGACAGCAGCATGGAATTAAGGGACAGAGGTGACACATGACAGGAAGAGAGTGAAATACTCGGACCACATCAGAGTGCAGTTTGGGGGTCTACCAACAACACACACACACACCATAGGACCAGGGTCTACGGGGCAGCAGACTGTAGAAAACAACTTAGGAAGTGGCAGAAGAAGCCAAGGAGGCAGGTTTCTGGTTGTGTCCAAGGAGGAAAAGAAGGGACGAGGCCTGGAGAGCAAGGGACTCCTGAGGGAAGGTTAGCTGCTGGCGCTTTCACAGGGATGTCCTTGTTCAGTGTCCTGCCACCAGGGATAAAGAGTGAAACATCAAATGGTGGTCCCCATTGATCAAGCTGACCGTGAAGTGCCCTTCACTATAAGAAGCAATAAGACATTAGAAGAGCTTTTTGTATTTGTCTCTTTTTATTTTTTACACCTGACTAACCCAACAGTTTATCTTTCCTGTGACAGTTCAGCTCAAACCAGGAGTGATGTGACTGAAGTCCACCACCCCACCTTCTCTGATAACTCCAAAGTCTAAGCTGCTAACAGCCCAGGGTTGAAGTCAACCAATCTGAACACCCCTCTGCCCAAGCCCACCCAATAGTTCTTCACTGAACAAAAAGTACATCACAATGGAGTAGGAGTAGGAACTACAAATGGCCAAATTCCTGTGGTGAGGATGCTTCAGAAGTCCCAGCGTTTCTAAAAAGTCCCTGGTGGGAAAGTGCCTGACGTGTTCCCGATCGCATTCGTGTCCCATCATTCTTTACTGTTGTCTTTGATGCGGTCGACTTTAATTCCAAAACATTTCAAGACCAACTGCAAGCCACAGGGGGGCAACATGTGGACATGACGTACCCTTCACCCCATTCAGAGCAAACAGGCTTCAATTACAAAAAAAATTTGAATGGAACCACGTGAGGTGGCACTTCAACAAGGAGGTGGGATCCAACTGAGCAAAAAAAAAGGGTATTATTCAGCAACCCAAGTTTAAATTTTGTTAAGAGTCCAATAAATGGTCACTGCACAGCCTTTAAGGTGATTTGGCAGACCATATTGTTTGTGTGACATCCCATGAAGATCCGGTTGTTGGCCGAGTTTGGAGGAGTGGAGAACATAAAGAAAAGTCCTGGTGCCAGAACAGAGTTGCTGTATAATACCAGACCTCCAAAGGCCGACTGACATTCCCAACCCTGAAGACGCACAAAAACTCCTGCAAATGACCTCATTAATGGAGAAAATGTGATGTCCACCTCTACCGGACTCTCCTGGTGAGGATATGCCATTCACAGGGTAGGTAAGGATGACCACACTACCCAGAGTCCTGCGGCACTGCCAGCCAATTGAGCGTCCTGTTACACCACCTGAACAGTAACCGTGAGTGTCCAGCAGGGAGCACTAGGGCCTCAGACCAAACAGGGTCTGGCCTCCTTACAAAGCCACAACAGGGAGCAAACCACCAGGAGAACACAAGTCAGTCTCAGCATGAATGATAAGCTTAGACGTAGCCGGCCTTCTCAGCATAGAAATCGACAAACAGATGCTGATGGGAGACCAGATATCAAAGGCTGCAGAGGTGGTCTCAACGCTCCAGCTGTTATCTTGTCCTGGTGGTATAGAAACCTGCACAGGTTTGCAGGTAGAAATCCCAGGATTGAGCAGATCAGCATCTGGGATCTCGACATGCCAGGATGTGATAACCCTTCTTAAAACTTTAGGGTGGGACTAATAAGAAAAGTGAGTGCCGAAACAGAGACATAATCAGTAATAAAAATGTGTAAGAAAAAAAAATATTTCATAAGCACGTAACACATAGAGTATCATTATTCTTCACAGGCTGCCTACTGGTAGGGTACTAGAACCTCATTTTTGCCATTACTCCAAGTGTGATGCTGGACATCAGGATGTGGAAGCTCAAGTATTCCTTCTACTTGCCTCGCCAAACAGTCATCACACCTGGAGTCCCGACACCAACTCACCATTCAGTCCATTGATGGACCGCATGATGTGTTGCTCATGAATAACATCCTGAGGGGTATAAACCCATCCATCTGGCATGGCAAGCCACAGAGATCTCTGGGACAAGTTGCTGTTCTAACTGCTTCACAGCTTCACATCAGCCACTTCATTCTACACACACAACGTGGCAAGTCCACCACCAACAGAAGGTGTACACAATGTCAGGTCTTCGCATCCTGTTTTGCTCAATGAAAATTAAAGATGGAACAGACGACTCATCCTCCTTGAAGTACAACCCAAATGTTAAAAGGAATCCACTTTGAAAATCTGAAGACTTCCACAAGATGCCACCAGGTATCTAAATCCCCTGGAGAATTGGTTGGCCAAGTACCTTGAAAACTGAAATGTCCACGTGAGGACAGGGAGCTGGTCTACTTCTCCAACACCAGACAGGAATCCACTCGATGTCTCCTTTACCCAAAACGGCTGGAGGGTTAGGTACGATTCACCAGAAATGGAGCAGATGCCTCTCTTTGAACCTCTCGTCAAGATACAGTGGTGCTTGAAAGATTGTGAACCCTTTAGAATTTTCTATATTTCTACATAAATATGACCTAAAACATCATCAGATTTTCACTCAAGTCCTAAAAGTAGATGAAGAGAAACCAGTTAAACAAATGAGCCAAAAATATTAAACTTGGTCATTTATTTATTAAGGAAAATGATCGAATGTTACATTTTGTGAGTGGCAAAAGTATGTGAACCTTTGCTTTCAGTATCTGGTGTGACCCCCTTTGCGGTAATAACTGCAACTAAACGTTTCTGGTAACTTTTGATCATTCCCGCACACCAGCTTGGAGGAATTTTAGCCCATTCCTCCGTACAAAACACCTTCAACTCTGAGATGTTGGTGGGTTTCCTCACATTAACTGGTCGCTTCAGGTCCTTCCACAACATTTCGATTGGATTAAGGTCAGGACTTTGACTTGGCCATTCCAAAACATTAACTTTATTCTTCTTTAACCATTCTTTGGTAGAATGACTTGTGTGCTTAGGGTTGTTGTCTTGCTGCATGACTCACCTTCTCTTGAGATTCAGTTCATGGGCAGATGTCCTGACATTTTCCTTTAGAATTGTCTGATATAATTAAGAATTCATTGTTCCATTAATGAAGGCAAGCCGTCCTGGCCAGATGCAGCAAAACAGGCTCAAACCATGATACTACCACCACCATGTGTTACAGATGGGATAAGGTTCTTATGCTGGAATACAGTGTTTTCCTTTCTCCAAACATAACGCTTTTCATTTAAACCAAAAAGTTCTATTTTGGTCTCATCCGTCCACAAAACATTCTTCCAATAGTTTTCTGGTTTGTCCAAATGATCTTTAGCAAACTGCAGACGAGCAGCAATGTTTTTTTTGGACAACAGTGGCTTTCTCCTTGCAAACCTGCCATGCACACCATTGTTGTTCAGTGTTCTCCTGATGGTGGACTCATGAACATGAACATTAGCCAATGTGAGAGAGGCCTTCAGTTGCTTAGGAGTTACCCTGGGGTCCTTTGTGATCTCGCCGACTATTACACACCTTGCTCTTGGAGTGATCTTTGTTGGTCAACCACTCCTGGGGAGGGTAACAATGGTCTTGAATTTCCTCCATTTGTACACAATCTGTCTGACTGTGGATTGGTGGAGTCCAAACTCTTTAGAGATGGTTTTGTAACCTTTTTCCAGCCTGATGAGCATCAACAACTCTTTTGTTGAGGTCCTCAGAAATCTCCTTTGTTTGTGCTATGATGCACTTCCACAAACATGTGTTGTGAAGAGCAGACTTTGATAGATCACTGTTCTTTAAATAACACAGGGTGCCCACTCACACCTGATTGTCATCCCATTGATTGAAAACACCTGACTCGAATTTCACTTTCAAACTAACTGCTAATCCTAGAGGTTCACATACTTTTGCCACTCACAAAATGTAATATTCAATCATTTTCCTCAATAAATAAATGACCAAGTATAATATTTTTGTCTCATTTGTTTAACTGGTTTCTCTTTATCTACTTTTAGGACTTGAGTGAAAATCTGATGATGTTTTAGATCATATTTATGCAGAAATATAGAAAATTCTAAAGGGTTCACAAACTTTCAAGCACAACTGTAAATGTCCTGTCTACCCTACACAGGTCACTGAATGGTTTGCCAGAACTTCTTTGAAGCTGCCTAAAAGTAATTCTCCTTGGCATCCAACTCCTCAAATTTCTGCTCCTTCTCTTATACCACCATTATGCTCTTCACATTTCTTGTTTTTTTTTTGGGAACGGCTTCATCAAATCTGCAGATTCTTCTGTCACAATGACATGGAAGACCCTCCATTACTGTGGCTGCCATATCACATCTCAGCCAAGGGCCCATGAAGCTATTTTGACACAGATCTCATCTATTCATGATGACTTCTGCGATGGAACAGCAGAAGGTAAGCTGACTAAAAGAGGCCATATGACAACAAAATGGATGGAGTAAATGACCTAAATGTGACAGTAAATATACAATGGCAGACAAAGTGGAACTGAATAACCAAACCCCTCCATTTCTAAATCCAGGGAGACCAACATCAAATTAGATCAGAAACAAGTAATTCATTAAATAAAAATGCAGGCTTTTGCCCAAGTGTTTGTCTACCAGGATTTAATGGTTGGATCATTGAGGTCTTCTCTTCAGGACAGGTACAAACATCACTGCCTAAGGAAGGCAAACAGGATAATGAAAGGCTTTGTCCACTTTGCACAGCTGCTTTGGTTTCTCCTCCTAAATGGTGTACGGCCACCGACATTCTCGCCCATGGATCAAAGGTCGTAAATGTTTGAGCGAGACTCCTTGAAATGTCAGTTGTGCCCGTCTGACCCTTTTCTCGTACATTTAACAAAATACCCTGAAGATCTGCAAACTGCAAGGGCATCCCCAATGGCAATGCTTGACCTTTCCTGTCGTTGCATTCATTCAAAGAAAAGGAGATACCGGGGGTTGAATTCCGTTGTGTTAAGTTTGACTTGATTGGATGGAATGTTTTTTTACTTTGTTGTACAAGTTTGACTGTACGAAATGTTATTTTCCTCCAATAAAATAAAAAAGAAAAGTAAACGAGCTTAGGAGAAGAGGAGTCATCAGTAATGAGTGGGATCAACGTCATTCCCACTGCCTCTCATTTCACCAAAAGCACCAACACATCCTCCCTCTCCATCAGTTACATGCGGCACTAAGGTGTGTGGGACTTCATCACCCACTGCCACAACTGTCGCTCTGCTGTCTGGACGTGATGCTCAGATGGTTTGGCTCATATTTCAGATAGCGTCGTGTCCTACTTTCATTTATCACCTGCATTTTGCAGACTTCCATCTTTTTTCATTCCCTGCAGCTGCCATGTTTTCATATTGGATTTTGTGGGTTCACGCGCCCCTTTGTTTTTTGGGTTGTAATTATTTATGTTTTATAGTTAAGACGAGGGAGGTCAGGGTCTGATTTGGATTCTTTCAACATAATCGTACAGTATATGGGACTGAGGAATTTGGTGTGTGTCTGAGATATTCATCTTACATTCACCCAACCGTTACTTTGGATTTATCTATTGAGTGGGGTGGAGGACAGGTGAGATTTTTAAGGGTAAGTATGGTCTGGAGTGCCCGTGTGTGCAATCATCCGAGTGTGAGAGTGGTGGTTACAAGTTTACTGAATGGTCAATCTTAAGAACAAACAGAGTACAATAGAAACACTGTGACGAACACCCTCTAACACGCGGGGCACATGCGGGATTCTCTGTCTGCGTTGCCAGCTGTCAGCTACTGTGTGTTTGTGTACGTCTTTTGCAGGTGTGGAAGTCAGAGCGTCATTGTCTCGTGTACTCCACGTTCACATGACATTAAAGTCATAGGTGCGGATGCAGCTGCAGAGACACAAATGGAACATCATCCAGCCAAGAAGCAGACCACTGCCTGGTTCTTGATGAGCTGATAATCTGACACAGAGAGTTCAAGAAGGACGAAGTTGTAGAAGGCAAACTTGCAGTAGCTGGGTGAAGGTGAGTTAGGCCCTTCCGTCCAACTTGGCAGAAATGGAGCGGTCAGTGGAGAGCAAAAGGCAAATGGCCAAAGCAAGAGGCTAGAGGACCATTAACACACGGAGGAAAGCAAAGATAACAGCAGAGGTTAGTAGCACAATGCTTACAGGTTGTAAGAAAGGGGATGGACAAATAGAGACTAAAGATGTTAACAAATAGTGTTTCTGAAAGAAAGTTTTTAAAAAAGATGGTACCTAGGATGGAGGATAGGTGGGCACACTCACAACTTGAGTGCAAAGTCAAAGGCTCGCTGACTGCTTGACTAAAAGCAACTGACCTAACTTGGACTGTTTTATGAATGGCCAGAGGACAAGAAGGTGATGATACTCAGGTTTATATTCACATCTGCAACTCTGCAAGGAATCAACTCCACAACTGTCTTTCTGAACTAAGATCCTGGATGGCTAATAATTTTCTTGATCTGAATCAAAATAAAACTGAGTTGCTTATAGTAGGTCCATCAGCTAAAGCCCAAATTGGTCTTGGACTTCTCGGCTCTTTCTCTGTCTTTTGCATACCTCGAGTCCGCAATGTAGGTGTTATCTTTGACAGTAGCCTCTCTTTTGAGAAACAAATTGATTCTGTAATCAAGAGTTGCTTTTTCCAGCTTCGTCTATTAGGTAAGATCAAGCCTTTTTAATCTTCTGGGGATCTTGAGAAAGCTACTCATGCTTTTATTTTTTTCTCACCTCGATTACTGCAACTCGCGGTATTCTGGGATTAACAAATCCCTGATACACAGGTTACAGTTGGTCCAGAATGCTGCCGCTCACTTTCTGGTTGAGGCAAGAAAGTATGACTCTGTTTCTCCTATTTTAGCTTCTTTACACTGGCTGCCTATCAGTTTTTAAATTGATTTTAAAATCTTTACATGGACTTGCTCCTGCCTATTTATCTGAATTGTGTGCTTTACACCAGCCATCCGGAGTGCTTAGATCTTCTGGTCAGTTGTCTCTTGTTGTCCCTCTTACAAATTGTAAAACTAAGGGGGACAGGGCTTTTGCAGCTGCTGCTCCTCGCCTGTGGAACTCTTTACCTCATCACATAACAGAGTCCTCTACAACTGAACTGTTCAAAACGAGATTAAAGACTTATTTTTATTCGCTTGTATTCTGTGACCTTCAGTAATTCTGATGGTTCCCTCATTGTGATTATAAAACATTACTTCTATTTATTTTATTTATGTTCTTTTATTTTATTTCTATTTATGTTTTTTTATGTTCATTGTATGTTTTTCTTTAATTGGCCACAGCATTCCTATGTTGTCTTAAATGTGCTATATAAATAAAGTTGACATTGATTAAAAAATGACAAGGAAGGAAGAAAAGGCAGGGGGTCTCGACAAAGTATTGAAATTGGTGGGGAGTGAAAGAAGCAAAAAGAGGCAGGGATGAAAAACTGGGACCCTCGTGAAGTAGAACATTCCAAAGTGTTTCAAAAGGCCTCTCAGGTTTTGAATGTTTTTTGTTGTTTCGACTTCAGGGCCATCACCAGTGCAGTATGGTTTGAGCTTTCATCAGAGTTACATTGCTTTGACAATTTAGAAATTCACCGAGTCACAAATCCCCTCAGAAGGTTATGCAGTACACATTAAAAAAAAAAAAAAAGGAAGGGAGACTGTTACTGACAAAACGTTTGTTTTATTGCTCTTTGTCTATATTCGGTAGTTTTAAGGAGGCATTGACTCATTTGTATATTAAACACTCCATGGATTGTGGGTAACGCATTCCCAAATTTGCTTTTACTGGCTCGTCTACACAGGCAGGAGAGAGCAGCTCCTTTCTACCCAGAGCGCCCTGCTGATCCTCCACTTGTGAATGCTGGCAGCCACTGAAAAACCTGAGGAATGTTCTAGTTTCTTAATACAGTCAAAAACATGCCAATATGTAGTGTAAGCAATGCAATCAATAATGGCAATTAATGCTTACCTGGGATTTTTTAAAATAGCACTTAAAAAATACAGATTATCAATTTTACTTTAAAATATGCAAATCTGATTTTCACCAGAAAAACACTGTATTCAAAATTAAGTTCCTCCTCACATTTTTCAAAAGGAAAACAGCTAATTTATTGGCTGAGGTATAAACTTTGTTTTGGCACTAAACATCGTGTCAGACTTTGAAATGTGAGCAAATTAAAAGATCTTTTTTTTTTTTTTTGGAAAACTCTAAGCATTTTGCAAAGTATAATACAAAAAAAAAAAAATCTCACAAAAGGTGGAAGTGAAGAATCAACATAACAGTTTCCTTTCAAATAAAATCACAAATAGTAAAGAGAGTTATAAAATATTATCATCAAATGGCTCACAAACTCTGTAACAAAATTGAAATGTTCCCACTGGAAAGTTCAGAACCCCAAAAAGGACCGGTTCAACAGTTTGGGCAGAGACAGAAATATATTACAAAATACACTTACAAGTACCATAGACATTTTCAAAACATAAATGGGAGTTTTAAAATGACAGGAGCTCAGTAGAGTGTAGCCTGTTGCTTGATTCAAAACATTAATAATAAAAAAGTAGTTTTCTTGTCATAGAAATAATGATAAGTTAAAAAAGACAGCTACTTCATGTGTAGCTGCCACACCACCGACTGGATTCACATAATGTTTTGTGCATGTGTGCGGTCACTTGTCAGGAGGTCTTCCTTCAACCCGTCATGTTTACTTATCCATACATATGGTGGTCTTTGTGGCTTAAAATCCGGGCCCGGCTGGCTGAGCTGGTAGCACTCCGTATCACCTCCATCCATCTGGAAGATTAAATGAGGTACATTTATTAGCCACGTTTTAACCTGAAAATGCAGTGCAGTAAACACACAAAGACCTCAACTCAAGCAGTATTTTTATTTTAGCTGTGCCTGTTCCTCTTGCCCAAAAGTAATGGAAATCTTACACACTGCAGATTCAGGCCTGTATGAAATCTGGCAACTCCGATCAATTGTTGAGAAAACAGTCACTTTAAGCACATGGTGATGAAACCAGGGATTGCGCAGGAGTGAAATGATCATTCCACTTCTATCGCTTACTCCTTTTCTACTTAATGTTGTCTGCTACAGTGAAATTGCCAAGCTGAGTGGTTTTTAAAAAATAGCCAAAATATCAATTAATGTTATTCTTTAGCCATTCAGACAATTTAACATAATTTACAGACTAAAAGATTCAGTCAAAGACACTCAATGCCTGAAGAAACTTAACAGGAAAGCCCACCCCAACCACAGAGCTGACTCTGGACACACTGGAAGCTGTTGTGAAAGAGAGGATGGTGGCAAAATTGGACACCATAAGGAAAAATCCCCTTGTCTTGGAGGAGTTTTAGCCACAGGTTCATTCCTCCATAGTATGCTAAGAAATGTCTTTTCTGTCTACTACTTTCGGTCAATTCAATGGTTCCTCCTGACATCCCTCTTTCTACACAATATATATTTATTCATTTATTTTATATATCTATATAAAATGAATCACGTAACATAAAGTAGTTTTTATTCCCTAGCTTTCAGCCCCTGCCAGGGGCCTTCATCAGAGGGTAATGCTTAGACATACAAGAATCAAAGGCAATATACCAAAATTAGTGGATCTCCAGCTGCAAATATGCAAATCGTATCACAGACCTTCGCTTTCATTCATATTTTATATATATATATATATATATATATATATACACATACAGTGCAACCAGAAAGTATTCACAGCGCATCACTTTTTCCACATTTTGTTATGTTACAGCCTTATTCCAAAATGGATTAAATTCATTTTTTTCCTCAGAATTCTACACACAACACTCCATAATGACAACGTGAAAAAAGTTTACTTGAGGTTTTTGCAAATTTATTAAAAATAAACTGAGAAATCACATGTACATAAGTATTCACAGCCTTTGCCATGAAGCTCTAAACTGAGCTCTGGTGCATCCTGTTTCCCCTGATCATCCTTGAGATGTTTCTGCAGCTTAATTGGACTCCACCTGTGGTAAATGCAGTTGATTGGACATGATTTGGAAAGGCACACACCTGTCTATATAAGGTCCCACAGTTGACAGTTCATGTCAGAGCACAAACCAAGCATGAAGTCAAAGGAATTGTCTGTAGACCTCTGAGACAGGATTGTCTCAAGGCACAAATCTGGGGAAGGTTACAGAAAAATTTCTGCTGCTTTGAAGGTCCCAATGAGCACAGTGGCCTCCATCATCCATAAGTGGAAGAAGTTCGAAAACCACCAGGACTCTTCCTAGAGCTGGCCGGCCATCTAAACTGAGCGATCGGGGAAAAGGGCCTTAGTCAGGGAGGTGACCAAGAACCCGATGGTCACTCTGTCAGAGCTCCAGAGGTCCTCTTTGGAGAGAGGAGAACCTTCCAGAAGGACAACCATCTCTGCAGCAATCCACCAATCAGGCCTGTATGGCAGAGTGGCCAGACGGAAGCCACTCCTTAGTAAAAGGCACATGGCAGCCCGCCTGGAGTTTGCCAAAAGGCACCTGAAGGACTCTCAGACCATGAGAAACAAAATTTTCTGGTCTGATTAGACAAAGATTAAACTCTTTGGTGTGAATGCCAGGCGTCACGTTTGGAGGAAACCAGGCACCGCTCATCACCAGGCCAATACCATCCCTACAGTGAAGCATGGTGGTGGCAGCATCACGCTGTGGGGAAGTGGGGATATATATATATATATATATAAACTGCTCAAAAAAATTAAAGGAACACTTTGAAAACACATCAGATCTCAATGGGAGAAAGAAATCCTCCTGGATATCTATACTGATATAGACTGGGTAATGTGTTAGGAACGAAAGGATGCCACATCGTTTGATGGAAATGAAAATGATCAACCTACAGAGCCCTGAATTCAAAGACGCCCCAAAATCAGAGTGAAAAATTATGTGGCAGGCTAGTCCATTTTGCCAAAATTTAATTGCAGCAACTCAAAATTGTACGCAGCACTTTGTATGGCCCATGTGTTCTTGTATACATGCCTGACAACATCGGTGCATGCTTCTAATGAGATGACAGATGGTGTTGTGGGGATCTCCTCCCAGATCTGGACCAGGGCATCACTGAGCTCCTGGACAGTCTGAGGTGCAACCTGGTGGCATTGGATGGACCAAAACATAATGTCCCAGAGGTGTTCTATTGGATTTAGGTCAGGAAAGTGTGGTGGCCAGTCAATGGTATCAATTCCTTCATCCTCCAGGAACTGCCTGCATACTCTCACCACATGAGGCCAGGAATTGTCGTGCACCAGGAGCCACTGTACCAGCATAGGGTCTGACAATGGGTCCAAGGATTTCATCCTGATACCTAATGGCAGCCAAGGTGCCTTTGTCAAGCCTGTAGTGGTCTGTGTGACCCTCCATGGATATGCCTCCCCAGACAATCATTAACCCACCACCAAACTGCTCATGCTGAATGATGTTACAGGCAGCATAATGTTCTCCATGGCTTCTCCAGACCCTTTCACTTCTGTCACGTGCTCAGGGTGAACCTGCTCTCATCTGTAAAAGCACAGGGCACCAGTGGTGCATCTGCCAATTCTGGTATTCTATGGCAAATGCCAATCGAGCTGCATGCTGCTGGGCAGTGAGCTCAGGGCCCATTAGAGGACATGGGGCCCTTGGGTCACCCTCATGAAGTCTTTCTGGTTGTTTGGTCAGAGACATTCACACCAGTGGCCTGCTGGAGGTCATTTTGTAGGGCTCTGGCAGTGCTCATCCTGTTCCTCCTTGCCCAAAGGAGCAGATACTGGTCCTGCTGATGGGTTATGGACCTTCTATGGCCCTCTCCAGCTCTCCTAGAGTAACTGCTTGTCTCCTAGAATCTCCTCCATGCCCTTGAGACTGTGCAGGAGACACAGCAAACCTTCTGGCAATGACACGTATTGATGTGCCATCCTGGAGAAGTTGGACTACCTGTGCAACCTCTGTAGGGTCCAGGTATCGCCTCATGCTACCAGTAGTGACACTGACTGTAGCCAAATGCAAAACTAGTGAAGAAACAGTCAGAAAAGATGAGGAGGGAAAAATGTCAGTGGCCTCCACCTGTTAAACCATTCCTGTTTTGGGGGTCATCTCATTGTTGCCCCTCTAGTGCATCTGTTGTTAATTTCATTAACACCACAGCAGCTGAAACTGATTAACAACCCCTCTGCTACTTAACTGACCAGATTAATATCCCATTAGTTTCATTGACTTTATGCTATACTCTGATTAAAAGTGTTCCTTTAATTCTTTTGAGCAGTATATATATATATATATATATATATATATATATATATATATATATATATATATATATATAAACATTTTTAATAATCTTGGGACAAAACAAGACTTTTTCAGAGAGATAATTTCAAGTTCAGTGAGACTTTTTCAGAGAGACGAGACGAGAAATAAAAGACAAACAGTAGAATAAGAAAAGACAAAGAGTAGAAGACAAAGCAGAATGCTGTAAAGAGGTTCAAGAACACTGGCAGATACACATGCAGAGCAAGTTAGAGATTATGAGTGTACTAAAACTGATAGTAAAGACTGCATTAGCGATAACAAATGGAAATTATTACTCAGTGCAATAATGGAACAGCAAAAAGGGATAGAATATATGGACATAGGTGATATGACAGAAGTATGTGGATATTGTTTGGCTTTAAAATTTAAGTCGGAGACTTGTAGATCGTCTAATTTGTGTTGCCACCAGGGAAAAGTAGTAATTAAATTTGGTAAAATTGAAATCCACAAACATGGCAGGCAAAATATCCGAATCTACAATATTCTGTTCGAAGAGAAAATTAAAGGAGGAGGGAAACTTACAATTGACCCCCTTAAATACTCTCTCATTACAGGATTCACCTGTGTATGTAGGTCAGGGGTCACTGAGCTTACCAAGCCAATTTGAGTTCCAATAATTAGTTCTAAAAGTTTTGGAATCAATAAAATGACAACGGTGCCCAAATTTATGCACCTGCCTGATTTTGTTTCAACAATTATTGCACACTTTCTGTAAATCCAATAAACTTCATTTCACTTCTCAAATATCACTGTGTGTGTCTCCTATATGATATATTTAACTGACATTTTTTATCGTAACAACCAACGATTTATACAGGAAAATAATGACTATTAACAAGGTTGCCCAAACTTTTGAATCCCACTGTATAAAAAAAAAGAAAGTAAAGATCGCAGGAGCACAAACAAATGGAAATTATTACTCAAAAAACGGAAAATAATCTCCACAGATCAGGTGTCATTGAAACAAAAGCAGGATAAAGCGAGGTCAGAAACAAAAGACAGAGTAGAAAACAAAGTAAAATGTCATAAAGAGGTTAAAAAACAAGGGGGGCAAACACATGCAGAGCAGATTACAGATAATGAAAACTGGAATTCTAAAGACTCAAAAAAAAAATGCAGGCGCAAAACACATGCAGAGCAAGATACAGAATATGAAAGCAAAAAAAAAATGACAGTGTCAAAACAAAAAAAGTAAACATTGCATTAGCACAAAGAAAGAGAAATTATTACTCTGAGAAATAACGAAAAGGCAACTAGAGATTGAGTATATGGACACAGGTGGTATGTCAGAAGTATGTAAATATTGTAAGGCTTTGAAGTTTAACTCAAGAGAATTTCAAAAACGGAGTTTACCTCATTTATTGGGTACTTTGCAAAAAAAAAAATGATTAACTGATAATGTAGATAGTTTTGTCTGTCCTGAAATTCCAAACAGAGAAACCTATCCTGAATTATGGTACAAAGTCATTAAACACATGTCTCACGGATATCATTTAAAACATTCAGCATGTTGGGGCTTGAAAGATTCCAAATATTGTTTAAGGTGGTTATTGAAAAACAAAAACGGGGGTTGGCGAGTGAAATGAGCAGGGGGCAAAGCCCCCTAGTGTATACATATATAATAATAACTCTTTACACACACACACACACACATACACACATACATACATACACACACGTAAGCCCATGCTGTAAAAACCCCAGGGTCCTAGAAAAAATTGAAACGCAGAGATGTCAGGTAATTGAAAGGAACTACTTTGGGTGTCTCTCTCCAAAGAGAATTTGTTGTGCTGACGTGCTTGCATCACTTGTGCATTAGTGGCGGGAGGAAAAGTAAAAGCAATACCGTTTTGCCAATGTTAGCGGCTAAGCAACTTTGTCTTTATTCTGAGGTTTCATTAAGCTGACATGCTGGCCCTGCTTGTGTTATTAGTGGCTAAGTGAATTTTCTGTTCCCTTGGAGGTGGAGCCCTTACACTGACTCCACCTCTCACTTCCAGGCCTGACAGACACACACACTTCCATGTGTAGACGTTTACATATAAATAAATATAAATTTAAATAGATAGAAAGATACTTTATTAATTCCCCAAGGGGAAATTCACTTTCTCCAGCAGCAGCATACTGATAAAGACAGTATTAATTAAAGAACAATAAAAACTCTGCTTGTCCCTAAAGAGTCGAGGTTGGATGGCGCTAGAAAAGTCCAGAAACATGATTCTTACTACACCACTGCCTCTGTCCAAGTGGGAGAGGTGTAACATACAGATGATGGCATCCACCACTCCCACCTTCTCCTGGTATGCGAACTGCAGAGGGGTGAGGGCGTGGCGGACCTGTGACCTCAGGTGGTGAAGCAGCAGCCGCTCCATGGTCTTCATCACATGTGACGTCAGAGCGACAGGCTGGAAATCATTCAGCTCACTAAGACATGATACCTTTGGGACTGGAGTGATATAAGATGTTTTCCAAAGCCTCGGGACTCCTCCCCTGTTCCAGGCTCAAGTTGAAGATGCGCTGTAGAGGACTCCCCAGTTCCAACGCACAGGCCTTCAGCAGTCGTGGCGACTGGACCCACTGCTTTGCTGACACGAAGTCTCCTCAGCTCTCTGCTCACCTGTGCTGCTGTAATTGTGGGTGGGGATGTCTCACCTATGCTGGTATCAGCAGAAAGATGGTTGGAGGATGAAGTACTCCGAGGTGAGAGTGGGTTACGGTGGTCAAACCTGTTAAAGAAGTTGTTCATTTGGTTTGCTCTCTCCACATCTCTCGATGGTGGCACCCCGCTTCGAGCTGCAGCCAGTGATGATCTTCATCCCATCCCACACTTCCTTCATGCGGTTATTCTGCAACCTGCTCCAGCTTTCTCCTGTACTGCTCCTTCGCCGCCCTGAGCTGGACTTAGAGTTCCTTCTGCACGCACTTGAGCTCATGCTGATCACTGCCTTTAAAAGCTCTTTTTTCTGGTTCAAAAGGCCCTTGATGTCACTTGTAATCCATGGCTTCTTGTTAGCATTGCAGAGTACTGTTCTTACTGGAACTACAATGTCCATACAGAAGTTGATGTAGTCAGTAGTGCAGTCAACAACCTCCTCAATGTTCTCACTATATGATCCCTGCAGGATATCCCAGTCTGTAGTTTCAAAGCAGTCTCTCAGACCCTGCTCTGCCTCAGGGGACCACTTCCTGAATAAGCACCTGGTTGTAGGTCGCTCCCTCACTCTTGGTTTGTAGTGAGGCTGAAGCAGAACCAGGTTATGATCTGCTTTACCAAGCGCAGGGATCAGGGTGGCACTGTATGCGTCTTTAACATTTGCATACAGTAGGTCAATAGTCACCGGGTGTTGCAATCCATGTACTGGGAGAAGGCAGGTAATGTTTTGTCCAGCATCACATGGTTAAAGTCTCCAGAAATTAGCACAAGTGCCTCGGGGTGCTGTGTTTGAAGTTTAGCAACAGCGGCGTGGATGATGTCACCCACTATCTTCACGTCCACCTGAGGAGGGATGTAAACAATAACAACAATGACATGTCCAAACTCTCTGGGTAAGTAGTAGGGACGCAGACGTAGGGCCAACAGTTTGATGTCCCAGCAGCAAGTGGAGACTTTGACGTTTACATGTCCAGGGTTGCACCACCTTGTCTTCACATAGAGAGCGAGTCCTCCTCCTTTCCGCAGGTATTTGCGTCTCTGTCCGCTCTAACTGTGCTAAACCCGGGTAGCTTCATCTTTGGAGAGAGCTCCATCTGGGATGGTAGTTGTTAGCCACGTTTCACAAAAACACAACAAACTGCATTTTTTGTAGGTCCTGACATTTTTCACCAGCGCAGCCAGTTCATCGATCTTACTTGGTAGTGAGTTCACATTTCCCAGGATCACAGAAGGCACTGAAGGCTTATATCGCCATTTCCTTGCTAGCCGCTTAGCCTTTAGCTTAGCGCCGGCTCTGCTGCCATGATACTGCCTTCTTACCTCGTCAGCTAAATAGGGACACACCGACACGGACCTTTGTTCTCAGTGCTAGAAGTTTACTACCTGAATAGATGAGTCTTGGCATGTAAAAATCCATGTCCAAGTAGTAAAAAGTATCCAGGAAACTAATCCACATAAAAGAAAGTGATAGGAGTGATCAGAAAAAGATAGAGATAGAGAAAAAGGTAGAAATATTAAGTTGTATACGGAGCTGCTGGAAAGGCTGCCACTCACAGCGGCGCCTATGACTCATATGACAAATATCTATACACACACCTATATACACAGTATACATTGAGCAATTGCATTAATAGCCCTGTGAATCTGTATCTTTGGTTTTTATGTTTCCACTTCTGCATGCATCTACAGTAAACTTCTCTTGGGGATTAATAAAGTTGATCTAACCTAATCTGCACAGACTCTTTCATATAAGCTCACTTTATTAGGTAAGCCTACCAGATACCAAGTAGGCTGTTCCCCTTTGGCTTAGGGCAGTGCTAAGTTGTGAGAGCAGCAGGGAGCAATCTGTATTTTCAAGACAGCAAAGTCGAAGTAATTTCTTGACCTTCAGAACATTTGTTTGATTTCTACCCAAATAATGGCTGCAAAACATTTTCTTTGGTAGTGAAAATGCAGAATGCAAGGAAGAGAGTGACAATTACTCTATGGCTATGCATGATGAACGGTCCTGGCTGGCAGTTTTCATCTAGATTTAGAATGGTGTGAATTTATTTTACTTTTTCATTTTACAGACTTATTTATACACTCACTGTATTTTGCTTTTGTACCTGAAGTGCATCCATGGTGCTGACTTATTTGTAAAAAGCCTTTGACAGAGAAGCAATGATGCTTCTTTGTTTGTGAGAAATACCATCTTATCTCACTGCCTTTAAAAAAAAGTGCGACTTTGGGGCACAGAGGGAGAAAGGAGTAACTCCCACCAGTCCCCAAACCAAATCATTTCATTACTAAATTGTTTCATCATGTATGTTATGGACATTTTCTTGATGAAAAATGCAAAAATAAAATTTCTGTTATTGCTTTCATCTTTTATGTTGTACAGTCATATGAAAAAGTTTGCCTGCATAGTAATTTACTCTACTTTCAACAAAAAACATAACAGTGGTATGTCTTTCATTTCCTAGGAACAACTGAGTACTGGGGTGTTTTCTGAACAAAGATTTTTAGTGAAGCAGTATTTAGTTGTATGAAATTAAATCAAATGTGAAAAACTGGCTGTGCAGAAATTTGTAATTTTGCTGATTTAAATGCATGTAACTGCTCAATACTGATTACTTGCAACACCAAATTGGTTGGATTAGCTCGTTAAGCCTATAACTTCAAAAGTGTGTCCAATCATGAGAAAAGGTATTTAAGGTGGTCAATTGCAAGTTGTGCTTCCCTTTGACTCGCCTCTGAAGAGTGACAGCATGGAATCCTCAAAGCAACTCTTAGAAGATCTGAAAACAAAGATTGTTCAGTATCATGGTTTAGGGGAAGGCTATAAAAAAAAAAAATAAACCTATCTCAGAGGTTTAAACTGTCAGTTTCAACTGTAAGGAATGTAATCAGGAAATGGAAGGCCACAGGCACAGTTGTTGTTAAACCTCAAGTCTAGCAGGCCAAGAAAAATACAGGAGCGGCATATGCGCAGGATTGTGAGAATCGTTACAGACAACCCACAGATCACCTCCAAAGACCTGCAAAAACATCTTGCTACAGATGTTGTACCTGTACATCGTTCTACAATTCAGCACAATTTGCACAAAGAACATCTGTATGGCAGGGTGATGAGAAAGAAGCCCTTTCTGCACTCACGCCACAAACAGAGTCGCTTGTTGCATGCAAATGCTCATTTAGACAAGCCAGATTCATTTTGGAACAAAGTGCTTTGGGCCGATGAGGCAAAAATGGAGTTATATGGTCATAACAAAAAGCGCTTTGCATTGCGGAAGAAGAACACCGCATTCCAAGCAAAACACCTGCTACCTACTGTCAAATTTGGTGGAGGTTCCATCATGCTGTGGGGCTGTGTGGCTAGTTCAGGGACTGGGGCCTTTGTTAAAGTCGAGGGTCAGATGAATTCAACCCAATATCAACAAATTCTTCAGTATAATGTTCAAGCATCAGTCACAAAGTTGAAGTTACGCAGGGGTTGGATATTCCAACAAAACAATTACCCAAAACACAGTTCGAAATCTTCAAAGGCATTCATGAAGAGGGAGAAGTACAATGTTCTGGAATGGCCGTCACAGTCCCCTGACTTGAATATCATCGAAAATCTATGGGATGATTTGAAACAGGCTGTCCATGATCGACAGCTGTCAAATTTAACTGAACTGGAGAGATTTTGAATGGAAGAACGGTCAAAAATACCTCCATCCAGAATCCAGACACTCATCAAAGGTTATAGGAGGCATCTAGAAGCTGTTATATTTGCAAAAGGAGGCTCAACTAAGTATTGATATAATATCTGTGTTGGGGTGCCCAAATTTATGCACCTGTCTAATTTTGTTATGATGCATATTGCATATTTTCTGTTAATTCAATAAACTTAATGTCACTGCTGAAATACTTTTTTTCCATAAGGCATGCCATATATTAAGAGGAGGTTGCTACTTTGAAAGCTCAGCCAATGATAAACAAAAATTCAAAGAATTAAGAGGGGTTCCCAAACTTTTTCATATGATTGTATGCATAACACACTTAATGATAGTGTAAATATCACTATGTTACACTTAAAATACCAATCAATATATGTATTAATTGCAATTTTTGAGTTTCTGGTCCAAATGGCTAACATTAAGATGTTCCTGTTGTAATCATTTTTGATGCTGATGTACAGTTTCACTGGCCTTTTGTTTTTTTCCTTTTGGTATTTGCCTCAAGTCTGGGAATTTTCAGTACTTCATAGTCACTAGAACATTATAATTATATTTCAATTCCTTATCTACTGCTCTCTTCTTCAACACTTACATTTGTTCTCCTTATACACTGCAAACTCTGTTTCTAATCTTGCCTTTTGCTGTTTGGGTGACTAATTTGTTGAGCCTGACATACTCTTTTGGCTGTGCTTTTCCGCATATTCTTAATCATATTCAACACCATTAATTGGTTATAGATACTTGAAAATCTGGACAGAGTGCTAATTGAAAGCATTTTCATTAAACTTCAGGAAAACTGCTTTCACCTAAATGTATCTGCTGAAAGGATGGAAATTGCCATATTGTTTGGGACAAAAACACATATGTTTAATTGATTTACCTCTCTGGTTTAAAATTATAAAACAAACAATTCAGATGTGATTAAAGTGCGTGCTGCAGACTTTAAGGGTATTTCCATACATTTCGGTCATACCATGTAGAAATGATAACACTTTTTCTACATGGTCCCCTCATTTCATGGCACCGTAATTTTTGGGACACAGCAATGGCAGGTCTATTAAAGTCGCCATATTTAGTACTTTTTTTGCATATCCATTGCATCCAATGACTGCTTGACCAGGTGCCGAGTGTCGTATCTGGAGACAATTTACCAAGCCTGTAATGCAGCCATCTTTGGCTCTTGCTTGCTTTGGGGGCTTGACACCTTGCACTCTCTCTTCAGCATATGTAAGGCATGCTCAACGAGATTTAAATCGGGCGACAGGCCTGGCCATTCAGGAATTTTCCATTTTCTAGCTTTAAAAAGCTCCTGTGTTGGCTTAGTAGTATGCTGGGATCATTATCTTGTTGTAGGATGAAGCACTGTGCAATGAGTTTGGAGGTATTTACTGGAACTTGAGCAGATGTTTCCATACACCGCACAATTAATTGTGCCACTACCATCAGCAGTTACATCATCAATGAAGAGACGTGTACCAGTACCGGTGACAGCCACACATTCCCAAGCCAAAACACCCCCCCGTGACCATATTTAACAGATGAGGCGGCATAATTTGGATCTTGGGCAGTTCCATTTTGTCTCCACACTTTGCTCTTGCCATCACACTGACACAGGTTTGTCTTTGTCTCATCTGTTCACAAGACCTTCTTCCAGAATTCTGCAGGCTCCTTTAAGTACTTTTTTTAAAAATTTTCATCTGGCCATCCTGTTTTTGTGGCTAACTAATGGTTTGCATCTTGTAGTCTTCTTTGGATAGTGGTCTCTGAATACGCATCTACCTCCTGAAGAATGTTTCTGATCTGTCAGACAGGTGTTTGAGGCTTTTTCTTTACCATAGTGAGGCTTCTTCTGTTATCAGCAGTGGAGGTCTTTCTTGGTCTTCCAGTCCCTTTGCGATTACTGAGCTCACCAGTGTTTTCTTTCTTCTTAATAATATTCCAGACAGCTGATTTAGGTAATCCTAAGGTTTTACTAATGTCTGTAATGATTTTATTACAGCCTCATAATGGCTTCTTTGACTTTCATCGGCACAGCTCTTGACCTAAGTTAAATAATAGCAGCTACAGACTTCAAAGGCTAGAAGCAAACCGAGGCATCTTATGCCTCCACTAGTGAAGCAGTGAAACACACCTCAATAATCACAAACACCTATGGTGCCCTAAAATGGGGGGACCCTGTATAAAGAGTTTTATAATTTCTGAATGGTGTGACCAAAATGCATGCAAATATCCATAAAGTCTGCTATGTTCACTTTATCACATCTGAATAGTTTGATTTGTATTTTTAAACTGTGGAACAGCGGGGTAAATCAAGAAAAAATGTGTATTTTTCTCCACATTTGATGGAGTGCAATATCATACAGTATACTGCATATGTTTTTTTCTAAATTAATTTTTTCTTATTAAGTGATAGTGTCAGTTTGTCTGTTATCTCAGTTATACAGCATTCAGAATGGGACTCCCAACATCAAATATAACATTAATGATGCACAATCTATTAGAATGAAATATGCAGTGCATTTTACTACTACATGCATTACAAAATACATCACATTCCAATAGATGGTGCATAACAAATGTGAACACTGAATGCACATAAAGTGTAGTTACCGAACAGAGAGAAGTTCTATAGAAAATAAGTAATAGGAAATAAAAAGGTTGCTAGAAAATGATGTATGTCCTTGGAACCCACTGACTGTTCCACAGAAGGAAGCAGCTGACTGTATGACCATGGAGGTGTCAAGCTCAGAGAGAAGGTCCTCGCTGCAGCATGCCAAATGGGCTGTGACTAAATGTGGGCAGAGTGAAATATTTAACTCCGACTGGAATACACGTTTGGGTCCTGATGAGCTCCACACTATACAGGAAAGAAATGACTTGCATGCAAATGATGAAAAATGCACCTTTATGTAACTTCAACTACAGAATAGTTATCATTATTTGCATTAAATAACCATTCCACAATCCTAACCTTAACTATAGTGTAACCAGACATATTGCCCTTACTTTTGCGGAAGGCTCGTAACTGTCACTACCAGCATGCACAGTGGGACATAAAGCCTGCGAATTATGGCAGAGTTAAACCTGACCCAAGTTTAGCCAAGCCCTATTCCACAAACTACTGCGAGGGATACTTGAGCTCAGATCCTGGAAGGTCAGCGTGCCCTCGTTATACCCATTAATGGAATTTGTTCAAGTTATACAGCTTTTAGTATAGGATTCTAGTTAGCACTGTTAACATTTGCAATGCACCATCTGCTAGAATGAAAAACTGTTAAGATGTGTTAATGCCTGAAGGACAAATCGGCTTACATTACATAGATCATTATGAATTTCACAGCAAATACAGAAAAAACAACAATTTATGAAACTGGAAGACAAGAAATTAACAGAAATTCTAATGATATCAGAATATTTAGCAGGCTACATTGTTCATAAAATCTGAACACATACTATATATGTTCTCAATTCACTTTACCAAAAGTGCATGTTGTGAGAAGCAGGAAGCAACACTTCACACAATGTCAGTCCATCATTTGGCACACATGTTTACACCTGGGTTACACAAAGTCAACATGTGGTCTTTGGATTGAGGAGCAAATCAACATGAAAATACGGGCAAGCATTAATCTTTAACACAGAGGCTATGCAGGCTGCAGTTAAAAAAGAGAACCTAGCGCATCAGTAAAGGGCTGTAGTTGTGCCAAACAAAAATTAAAAATCAAATGAACTGTATTTTTACATCCATGAACTTTCTCCTCTATGTGTTATCAGGAGTACCAAAGTGTACAATTTAATTTTTTTCTCTCCCACCCAATTCAAATGATTCAAAACAAAGTCAATTGTTACCTTTCAAAGGTGTATTCACTTTCTGATCTGAAGTAGTAGACGTGGGATTTGAAGTGCAGCTTAAAGACGTAGTCTTTGTGAATGTTTTCTGTTTCAGAAGGAATGGTAACGGAATAACCCAGCAAAGGCAGGCTGGCCAGAGGAAAGTCATCCTGAATCGGAAAAATAAGGATTTAACATAAGCCACAATTCTGCATTTTCCCATCCACTATATTAAATAGCATGAGGATTAAAACAATGTCAGCAAAATAGTGGAGATGCTATTCTATTTGCAGTGGTCAATATAATCTTCAAATGTATAGTTTATAAGACTTTTGAACCTTTTGGTCCCTCAAAGCAATACTATTGTACTAACCATGGGGTGGCTAGGGCTCACACTAACACTGATTTGATTATCTTATAATGGCGAAGTCAGGACCCCAACCAGCCTAGTCTAACTACACCATCCCTCTCATAATGACATACGGCACTGAAAGTACAACTATAAAATATGTATCAATACAATATTTACAAAATACAAAACAAGTCTACAGTTAGTTACAAAATTCCTGTCAATATCCCACAACGATAACACACAACAAGTGACTTACAAACAGTCCAGTTTAGAAGATGTAGTGGATGGCGGTTTCACAATAAACAAGTGAAAACAAACACCACATCCTTAATCCAAACATTCCATGACATTTGATGATACGCCATGCATGTTAAAGCAATTTAAAGTATCAAAATATTTTTCATACAATATTTCTTAGCTGTTTCTCAAAACAATACTTTAACTTTCCTTAAAGGAAAAATTTAGAAGCAACAAGTTAGAAAAAATAAAAGCAAAACCTTAAGTGTACTGGTGAGGTACACACTTAAGTTCTTGAATTTCAAAAAAGCAAAGATGTAAATTAAGTATTGAGTGCAGAATCCAGAACTTTATTTCCCAACCTGCACCACATCAAACCATAGTCTATTTCAACATAGGTGACCTTAAATCCAACTACATATAAGCATTTACTGTATCTCTAAAACAGTATAAATGATAATGCTAAGATAGCACATGTTTATTAAGGAGTTATAACTTTAATGTATATAGCCTTTCACAAAACACATTCATTCATCCATCAGTTATATAAATGCAGAAATGGAGTCCATTCCAGCAGTGATTTACGTAAGGGATGGTCTGACACCTCTTTATTGCAAGGTAAACACACAAACACTCAGTCAAGCCAACATTATATAAAGCCCTCATCAGCCTAATCTGACGAGTGGGCAAAAAGAATAAACTCCACACAAGTAGCCATATTATGCCAAAAGTCAAAAGCAACAAATTACAGTAAAATTACCACTTTCAGGAAAGAGCTTGGCAGGCCACTCCTTTAACAATGTGATTACCTAACTGAACCCATCACTTTTTATTGACTGGTAACACTAATCAAGATACAATCTCCTGATGGAAGGTGCCTGATAAATACACAGGAGAACTACATTTTAGGCATTATTCTATAGTATGGTGTCGCATAGCCTTTATAGTAGACTTATGAAGAAGTTCTCTTGTTTTCAGTGTGTTTATGTAATATCTGCTCTTTAGCCCTTTGCTTTGCACCTTCTGATATCTTCTTCTCATTTGTTTTTTTTTATTGTACTGCTTTTGACTTCTGTTTGGAAACAGTGAATCTGTGGCAATGACTGAGCCTTGGAACTCATTATTAAATAGGTCACCAAGTTCATTAAATTCTGCAGTCTATTAATCATATGGGTGGCCACCGATGTTGAGGACATCCATCTATTATGTAAAAAAAACTTGAGATAAGACGAGATCTGTTCAGAGAGGCAAGATGTGACCTTCTCAGAAAGATACTTTCACATCCCGCGAGACTAGACTTTGTGCCAAGAGATTTAACCACGCCGGGGCCGGAAAAAAAGAAAAAGAGTAGACGACAAAGTAGAACATCGTAAAGTATTCAAAAACATTGATGCGATACACATGCAGAGAAGGTTCGAGATAATGGAAGTAGGAAAATTCGAAAGTCTCAAAAAAAAGGATAGTAAAGACTGCATTAGCCCACACAAACGGAAAATATTACTTGGTGAAATAACGGAACAACAAAAAGAGATCAAATAGTGTTTGAGGATGACTGTGGGAAAAGAGAGACAAGGCAGTAAAACAAAAGGACAGCTGTTATACAGGCTTTTAAATATTCAAAGTGCCGGACACGGCAGATCACGCGGCATGACAGCAGCAAGCAAGCAGCTGATCGAGCAAAGAGGAGGTTAAAAAAAAAAAAAAATTTTGTATTTGTTACCCATTGTATCACCATTTAAGAGGGGTTTCGGAAGAGTGTCTGCATCTCCTTGGGGTGCGCTCACCCACCTCTTCACAATGACGCATAGTGCAGGTGGGGGGGGATGGGGGCTGCCAAGTGAAGCCCCCTAGTTATTCTAGAAAATATGGGTGTGACTATGCCATTTCACTATTGTACTGATGTGTCTTTCCACATATGTGGAGGGCACAGGAGATGATAAGACCAACGGAAAGCCTATAGGACTTAGGCTTCAATGGAGCCCAAGAAAATAATCCCTGCTAGAGAGGAGTGAGATTGGAGGATTTGGTAATTTTCATTAAATGACTACAATGGAGGAGGGGAGAAAAGAATAGCTAGGACCAGATGGGATAAAGTATTATGGCCCAGTGATAATATTTCATATCAGATAGAGAAACCCCCCAGTTAAACTTACTAGGAATTAATGATGCACGTTTAAGATTGAATCTTTGCCATTCTATAAAAATTTAAAAATAAGGATCTAACTTCCAACTTCTAATTGGAATAGCAAGTGGGATGATATAGTTCACAAAGTTAAAGCAGGGGGTTGTATTTATTTTATTCAAAGCCAAGTTAGATTGAAAAGACAGCGTATGTTTGTCCAGGAATGGACAGAAGCACTGGGTTCAGTAAATATGTAATGATGATTATAGAAATGTCCACCTCTAGGTGCCTAAAGTAGTTACTAAATGGGACAAATGGGGGTAAATAGGCTTGCTGGGATAAATTATATTATAACAATGCGGGGGGTTGCTTTGGCCAGTTTAATATGTAATCAGAGAATGGTTCATATGTTTCAAACATGTCTAAAATAACAGAAGGTTTAGAAGAAACATTACCTAAGTAAAGGAGAACAACATCAGCACAGAGGGAAATTCTCTGAGAACAGCTGTGGCAAAATACACATATTAACTGATGAGAATTACAGATTACTATCACCAGGATCAAGGGTTAGACTGAAAAGGAGAGGGGAAGTGGATATCTCTCTCTGGCTCCCTTTTTTATGGGGAAGGGATAGAAGATTGAGAAATTTGTGAGGAAAACTGCTTTGTGGGTGGTGGGGCTTGAGTATAGTGTTTTGATGAAATTTACAAATACATTATTTAATCCCATTCTCTGCATCACCTGCCACAAGAAAGGCCAGTTCATGTGATCAAACAACTTCTCAGCCTCAAGTGAGAGGGAGGCTGCTGGAGTGTTGAGATTCTGGGCAGAATCCTATATACAGTTGGGATTAATATTCAATAATAATAATAATAATATTTTATTCAAAGCAAAGTTCTAGTGGGGGGTGTGTGTGTGTGAAAGAGCCGAAGGTGTAAGAAAGCATTATCATGAAGCATTTTGTGTGTTCCCCACATTCCCTTTTTTCTGTACAAAAAAAAAAAGATTTTTTTTCCTGAAATGTTTAAACAGATAAACAAAAGTCCTTGTATAGAGACACTGAGAAGCTCATGCTTTGGATTTAAAATAAGGCTACATTAGCTCCCCATCACTACTGAAACCACTTTCCTATAAAGTATGTGAAGGCTTTTGGCCTTGCACTTTATTTTTTCTTACCTGATGTGTTTTATAGAAAAACAAACTGAAATTTGTGAAAACCACCCACAGCTTCTGCCATCCATTGCTGTTCTTGAATTTTCTTAAAAGGTTTCCCGATAACTGGTTCTATAAAAAGACAAAAAACAATACATAAGTCAGTTCCTATCATTTCTATTATCTGTTTAGCAAAACAGACGTAACAAACATAGGAAAGTTACAGAAAAAAAACAACACAAAACTATATAAGCATAATGGATGTCCAGCTTCAATGTGCCATTCTGGGAAAAAAAAATACAGTGGATAATATTTAAAAGAATGCTTTTTTCGTTTCCAAGAAAGCACCAGGAAACCCAAAGCGTACATATAGATTACAAAGGCATGTTCATGAAAGCAAAAGCAGGTAGAAAATCCTTCTGAAAAAGCCAGTGAGATAAAGAGAAATGAGGCTGATGGTGTCACATACGACTATCAGCATATTTTGTTTCTACTTCTTTTTCTCTTAAACACAAACTGAACAATCAAAAAACACTGAAATGATGATTTTCAGGCAGGACTTTTGCCTAGCTGGCTCTTAACTGAACTTTATAACTGAACCGAGATTTCTGTTTAGACTAGTGGTGCTTTAATAAAATGCCACACCCACATCTCTCCACCTTCAGAAAGTATTTTTTCTCTTTCATCCATGGTCAGCAAAGAACAAAGAGAGAACATGCAAACTGTACACAAAGTGACCAGGTTGAAAATTTAATCCAGGCCTGTGGAGCTGTGAAGAAGCTGCTCAAAGCAATCTGTAAAACACCAACTGATTAAAAAAACTGGGATAGCTTTTGTGCCACTGGCCAAGAAAAAACTAAATTGTATTCAACTTGGTGGATGGGTCAAGATTTTATAGCATTCTCTACCCATGCAAGCCACCCAAGACACACATATAAAAATGCTCCTAATTCTTCTTTGAGAAGGAAAACAATTAAAAGATAACTAATTCATCACATATCCTGATCTTTTAACAACTGAAATGAGGAAAAATATATCTGCCATTTTTATCTCAGTGGAAAGCTTTACCTCTATACTCCTGCAGGTATCATTAAAGGAGAGGCTCTGCAATCGATACCAGCAAATATGAGAAAAGGCAACGGGTCTCTGGTCACTGATCAGTCCAGAGAGGAGAGGTTCAGAGGCACTGACAGGGCAAGGATCTTCTACCATGGAAGGAAAAGCAGACAAAGGGGAACAGAGACACAAAAACTGAATAGAAAACCACACAGAAGCATACAGCACGTTAGACAAAGACTTCTGCAACCATTCCAAGCATGAAGCTGTAAAACAGACATTGGTAACAGAGCGCCATAGAGGTCACTGACACACATTAAACTAAACCAATCTCGTTGCCAGGGTAATGTAATTTATCAAAAGGAACTACACTGACAAACTAATAAAAATATTTTGAATTGTTTACTCCTTTTACTTACCTACTGCACACAATAACCAAAAATGTCTTATTTTATATAGTGTAACAAATTCTTCTATTCAATATCAAATAGCTACATGGACTACATTCTAAGGAGTGACAATTTAGGCATGGTTTCCAATAAAACTGATGAATGTGCAAGTTAATTTGCTATGATTCACTAGGAATACATTAAAACATTATCTGTGGAGGGAGGCTTAGCACTGCACGTGGTATACAGAAAACAAGTCAGTGTCTAGAGTAAAACACGACAGTAGGAATTTAGGTGGGTGTAGTCTTTCCAAAAACGAAAGTGTTCTAAGAAGTAACGTTATTGATTATTAAACCTCATAACATCTTTTAATCCAAGATCCTATACAGTATACAAATGTTAGGTTACTCTGAAATAAGGTATCTATCACATACAGCGGTCAAATTTAATCTTACCAGTTTTTAGATGATTACTTATTGGCGAGGTCAGGGTTTTTATTCTAATGTGTTAGAGGTATGGCATGAAGTAGAGCCACATGCAAATCTATGCACCTGGACAAATGCAGGAAGTGACATATTTCTCCCAATGTTAACCATCCTAGCCACATTAAAACATTCATATGGGCTCATCATAGCATTCACCAGAACCTGTGTCAACACATAAATATGTTGTTTCTACAAAGTTAAGTAATTTAACATTTGTAAAACTACTTCAACCAGCTGGACAAGAGCAGTGATCTAATCAGTTACTCAATGACACATCACACCACCAGGCAAGTGCTCCTACAGTAGAAGTACAATGTCTGTCAAAACGCAGATCTACAAACATGAGGCCCGTACTTTAAAATAAGCAGACACCTTTTTCTAATATAAAGCTGACACTAAGTATCATTTCATGTTTTTTGAAACAGACTTGAATGATAATGCAGAATTACAGATTTTGTTTTTGTTTTATTGTGAATAAATTTAGGAGGGTCTAGACACTGTTGCCAAGCACAGTGGAGACTTGTCTGAGCAGTTCAACTTTTTATACCATGATACTTACCAGTTAAAGCAGTGCAAAGAAATAAAGGTATATGAAGTGGTTCAACTACTTTTTACACTAGGTCTCTCTCTCTTTCTTCCATTCTTCTGAAACTGCATTTTAAATTGAATAATTTTGAAAAGACCATGGCCTTGACTAATGTGTCTAAAGGTCACTTCCTGACATATGACATGCATTAAGTATTATATAAAGTGAAAAACTCATGATGTAGGTAAGCTTTCCCTTCATTTATAGTCCGTGTCAAATGAAACTCAAACTGCATTCATACGGTAGGCTGCAAAACTGTTTCACAATTTACAGAAGAATGGTAACTCCTGTGATCAAGAAGGTGATCAATTGACAAAAATTTCTGTATGTAACAAGAAACTGTAAAGGTATAGCATCAAACCTGATGTCAATTCCAATCTTGGGTTGAAATGCTTCATTTACTTAAGGCAGTTTTTCTCTATATCCCTTAAGCTATGGAAATTGGTTTAGCTCATTAAACAGACCACTGGCATGAGACAAGAATGCAACCACAAAAAAAAAAACAAATCTGGTTAACAGCTGCATATGCAAAGTGGTTCCTGAAAACAAGTGACAAGAGAACAGGCTGCCCACAAAAGGTCAAAGCTGGTGAAAAACAGTTAACAAAAGAAAAAGAGTCAGTATCCTTTAGATTCACCCGCAGGAAGCTTCTTATTTATCAAAAACAATAGGATGTTCATGTTTATTACAGATTTCACTTTCATTGGACTTGGATGTGCCTCAAAGTCTCCCATGATTATCAGTTTTGTCTGTTTATAAGAAATTCACTTTACAAATGCTGATTTGGTTTGATCAGCTAGAGGGTTGGATTAGATACAGGAGAACTAAGTGAAAGATGATCTTGTAAAAACCAGAATAATACTATTCACTTGGTCATGCTGCTCAGACACTATGATTAAATAAGAACCACGTGCAAAAGAAATAAGAACAAATATTAAGTTATATTGTTCAATAAATTATGAATAATTTGTTCCATAATGTCAAAAATTGTCCTTAAATGTATTCTTGTTATACAGGTAAATGATACATTTAACATAAAATAAAAATATATCTGACCTAGGGGATGGATTAGACTTTCAGCAGTTTGTTGCCAGCTGGCGGCTGTTTATAACAGACGGGTTTGGGGTGACTTTTTATTTTTTTATTAAGTTTTACAATGTCAGAAAAAAGAGCTAGGACTTCTGTAGCTTGATTATTTAAATTTACTATACAAATCATATCAGGAAACCAATTGTTATTTTAGTCATATACATAGTCCATCCATAACAATTTAAAGATTGAAAAAATGATGAAAAAGAAATATGTGAACCTTACTCTTGAAACTGTCTGAAGATAACCTACCTAAAACCAGACTTACTAAAGTGATAAACCTTGCAGTTATGCTGAGAAATAATCATAAAGGCAGACAGATTGCATTCACATTTGAATAGTCTGTTAAAATATTTTAAAAATAATTTTAAAAAGTGAAATGCTGGCTTAGGTTCAGTGATTATCAATATTTTATCTAGCTATTATTTTTGATAAGTTATATTTTCCATAGCTCATGTAAACCACAGGTGTTTCAAATTAGACGATTACTTAGACATTTATATCCGCTATTAGAGCACACATCATGGGAGACGATAAAACATTAATAATGAAGGACAAAGGGGAGCGTATTCCAAAAAGCAAAAGGTGCCAAAACTGATATCATTATTTAACTGCAACAGAAGTCAATTGTTTAAATACAACATTACCTGCTCAGTACTGCTTTTATTTGCACGTAACAGGTGCAAGCAAACCTCCAGCAGGTGTTTCTAGTTTTTACTAATGTATTTGTCTTTGATTCATTGGTTTTGAAATTTTTTGATGCCTAAAGCAGAGAGTTTTGAGTTTACCAACCTAAGATACATTTTTAATTGAATTCACAATGTTGCATAAAGTGCACTGGCTTACCAGACAAATGGAGAATGTCTCTTCTAAAAAAAATAAAAAAAAGCATTAGGGGAAGAACTTTAAGGATACTGCTCACTGAGGTGGGAAAGAGAAACTAAACACAGTAAGAAAAGTGAGAGTAAATAGTGAGGTCAGAGGTGAGTACCTCCACGGCAATGCTAAAGTCGACCATTGAAACGCTGGTATTTCTGTGCCAGCAGACGTGCACCGTGGTGTTACCACGATGGGGAGGCTGTCTCTCTAGGGAGGTTCGCGAAGCACTGAGGTCATCCTCAGACTCCTGGTCTACAATGGACTCCTCTGTAGATTCTGAGTAAAAGGAAGTATTTAATTAAAAAATAAAACACACACACAGATTTTTAGAATCAAAGGAAATCATCATCTTCTCATAGTCACCAGGGCTGTGTATCTAGTCTTATCCACTAATCTTAACTCTAAAGACATACATAAAACTAGTTTGTTGTCAACCACTACAATCTTCAAGGACCATAATGGTTATGTCCCTTTAATATACACCTAATTATGCTTACATTTTTTTAAACAATAAAAGTACATTTTGCGTAATCAGTGGATTAACATTTCTCAGGCTAAACAATTATAATAAATAAATTAAAGTATTTACATGAAAATGTCCTGTTAATGTGGAGGGATAATACACTGTACATTTCCCATATCTGTGCTGGACACACTAACCATAATATACCGTAAGGGAGCTGGTGTCTGTCCAGCCATTATATTACTTGATCAATACATTGTATTGACAGATAATCTTAAAACAGGTGTCATTACAACACCAAATACTGTATAAATACCAACTGCTTAATTGATATTAAGTTTATGTAAAGGTTTCAGATATCATGTACTAAAGATCTGATGCAGTGTATATCCCATCTAAAGAGATTTAATAAAACATTTAGTTGTAGGACTGTTACACTATAAAATGGAGATCTGAAATCCAGCTTTTTATCCATGTGACCTTGCAACATCACTTACTGTTATCAGGCGAGCTCATGGCTGACAATTCCAGGGTAGGTCCACTACACTTCTCTGCAAGGTCAATAGCCATTTTGATATCCTCCATCCACTTGCTCTTCTCTGAGGCAGAGCTGGATTTAAAACACATCAAACAATAGTCATCTTTGCAGAGATACCATAAAGGGCCACTGTCAAAACCTTTTTCCTATAGGATATTAAAATTTCACTAGTTGTTAATATATAAGGTCATCAAATAGAGTTAACCTGGGGCCACATTCTTAGACAGCAAACACTGTTTGGGCCAGACCATGTTATAACAAAGAGTCTGCCAGAACCTGCCAACCAAATGCAAACCATTTCTTGACTTTCCTCTCTTTTCAACTATGTCTTATTTAGTGTTTATCAGCTCCTAGTTATTTATCTCACCATAGTCTTCGGATACTTAGTAGTATCCATAACACAAAGCACAAATAGCTGCTAAAATGTCTTAAGAAGAAAACTGATGTAGAGAACCACCATTACAGAGACAAATGGACCAAACATGCATTTATAATGCCATAATTTTCGAAATGACCAGTTACTCTCTCTGATATGCAGCGAAACATTCACTATCATAAAACAGTGCAATGTAAGGTGCCACTATCTTCAGAGGCATGGTAAATTTCAATGAATATTATCCACCCATTGTGCCACAGCAAAGGAAAAGCAAGGTCTTGAAAGCAAGTTATGATCACTCACCTGTTCACCAATTTAACAAGACAAAGCAACAAATGTTTCTATTGAACATAAGTTGATACCAACTAAGCACAAGAAGGATTTCACCAAGGGAGAAGTATTAAAAGAGCGTGTTATAGGCATTTTATCAAAACTTGCTAGTGGGAATATTGTTGAATCTGTAAAACAGTTATCTCTGGCAGATGCAATTGCTTCATGTCTTGCTAATGTTTTGGTACAGAATATCAAAGGCTGGATGTCGTATATTGACAGCCAAGACGATCATATATCATATATATTGATGAACTAATAGTACAGATGTGGTGCAATTGTGATTACTGGCATTTTGATGAAGAATTCAAAGTTGAACAGCCAGCATGTGCAAGAGGTTGGGGGGAGTTTGAAGTTGTCAAAAAAAACCCTGCATGTTAGCAAGATCAGGCCAGTGGGCTGCCAATGGATGATCCAAGATTTAATACCTTTTCTAATTACTGTAGTTAGATGGTCATTTTAACACAGATGGAGATTTTTTTATTTTGCACATGAAATGTAACTGAAAAAAACTGCTTCTATTGCACAAAAATTATGAAAAATCTTATGTTGCAAAGTAAAATGGAAAAAAAGAAAATGTGGGGAAAAAATGAAAAACTACATAACAGAATAAGTCTTTTCTACTTTGTAAACCTAATTACATAAGATATACATGCCAACAAGAAAAAAAAAGAGTAACTGAGAAAGAGACATTTCAGAAAAGAAATGAATTGTTGCAATATAGAATAACCAAGAATCTGAAGGAAACTAAGATCATCCACATAAAATGCAATGCTTTATGGGTCAAAAACACAAACAATGAGGAAACTCCAAGAAACAAACATTAGGACATTAGAAAAAGGTGAGGGAAACAGACCATCCAGCCCAGTAAACTCATCCAATCTATTTGATTTAAAAGGTCCCTAAGGTCCTGCTCTCCAATACACTATTTCACAATTTATTCCATGTGTGTATGGTTATTTACCTAAAGAAAAACTCTAACATTTGCATGAAATCTTCTTTAACAAGTTTCCAAACAAAGTCCCCATATTCTGGTTGCATTACTCGACATAGAGCACTGAAGAAGAGTAATTACAGTACATTAGAACAAACTACACGAGAACAGGCCATTCAGCAAAACAAAGCTCATCAGTCCTAGCCACTTCATTCTTCTATAAAAAAAAAAAAAAGGTCAAGGCTATTTTAGAAAGTTCCTAAAATCTTACTGTCTACCACACTACTTGGTGGCTTATTCCAAGTGTCTCATGCCATCTTTGCTTTCTGTGTATGAGACAATTCTGCACCCATCTAAAATCATCACCCTGAACTACAATTTCATTTAGTTTGATGCCCAACCTCTCATGTGCCACCTAGTCAAGATAAATACTATCATATGCTCCATTTAGATAATACCCTTGCATTGCTTCCTCATAGAGTTCCAACATGTTACTAAAACATGACCTCCCTCTTCTGAACCCATGCTGACTGTTCAGAAAAACTCTTGGACTTGCCAGGTGTTGCTCAATCTTATCCTTAATAATTCCTTCCATAAATCGTGATGCATGTTAAGCTTACTGGTCTATAGCTGCTTGGATCTGCCTGCTCACCCTTTTTACAGTATATAACGGGATAATATTTGCCATTTTCCAGTCCTTTGGAATCTCCACAGTGCACAGTGACTTCCTAAAAAATGTGTCACGGTTTTATATATGTACTCGCTAGCCTCCTTAAGAACTCAAGGGTAAATATTATTTGGTCCTGAGGCCTCATGCATAACGCCGTGCATAGAATTCTCACTATAACATGGCGTAAGCACAAAAGCCGAAATGTGCTTACGCACAGAAAAATCCAGATGCAGGAATTTGTGTGTACTCCAACTTCCACGTTCTTCCGCTACATAAATCCTGGTCAGCATGAAAACTAACGCATGTGCACGCGCCTTCTGTCCTGCCCCAACTCCTCCCAGAATTACGTCTCTTTGAATATGCAAATCAATATAAATCGCCCTTAAAAAGCATGGGAGAAAATATAAGAATTTCAGTGAAAACCAAGTGGAGGCAAAGGAAAAACATACCACATAAACATACCACATAAACCGTGGTATAATCAACAAAAGGAAGTTGATCAAGTGACATAGCGTGTTGGAGAAACTTGAAAGCTCAAGTTCACAAAGTCACACAATGCCCAAATAAAAAAAGAAGTCACACCGTCTGAGTGTCATATGAAAGCTTATTAGGGTACAGACAAAAAAAAAAATAGGCACACAGTGGGGAAAAAAGCATGAAATGTCAACTTCAATCTCAAAATTTCCACTTTAATCGTTTATTTTGTCATTAAAGTAGAACATCATAAACATCATCTTAAAATCGTTTAATTAACCAGTTTCTCAAATCACATCGTAGTTAAAGTAGCACGTTAAATACTTTGTTTTGTATGTGATCTTCTATGTGCTCTGTGTGTGAATCACTACTTGCTTCTTAAACCGGCTCTCTTCCTCCGACTGGACACAGAATCCATTACATTCATGATATTACAGGTCTCTGAATAACTAAGACACTGAGATGTATATGTGATATCATTTTCATGATGACAGGAGTTAAAGCACGTTATTAAACACGGGTTTCACGGCGCAGTGATTGTGTGCGACCTTCGATGAAATAATTTATTGCAGCAGTACTAATGGGCGGCTCTAGGCAGAGAAAGAATCAGTGGCCCCTTCGCCCGCCAATGTCAATATGGTATCTTATGCACGGTGGATGGCCACGTCCGTTGCAGACACTACATAGTCGCCTCGTGCTCATGTGTGGTGTTATGGGTCCACAGCTCGTTGAGTAAAGGCCATTGATTTTAAATAATCATCGCACCCGAGGCGGCGTCGTGAGGGGGGCGTTGTTGTAGCGAGCCGCAGGGCAGTCATCGATGTGGGCGTTTCTCACCGTGTGCACAGGTGAGGAACTGCCCACATTCGTGATTGCTCCCGTGGCTAATGCTGCAGCTGTGATGGCCCCTCACGTTTTTAAAAGAAGCGCAAGTCGGTTGGGGAGAAAGAAAGAGAGAATCGATCGGAGAGAAAGGAAAGGAGAGGACGGAGGTTACAGGGAGCGTGGAAGCAAGCGGTGCAGGAGAGAGACGGACACGCGGAGCGTGTGGTGGCGCGCGATCGGCTCGTGGGCAGCTGCGTAGAAGCTGGGTGTTAGGCCGACACCCACGTGTTTGTGTTGATGTCGCTCCCGCTGAGCGAGCAGGTAGCGGGAGTGACCAAGGTGAAAGCGACGAGCCGCAGAAGGCCGCAGAAAGGCAGCGGAAGTCGGGAGGCTTGGAGTGGCAGTCCTTGGTGTGAGCGTCCTGGAGACCAAGGAGTCCAAGTCTCGAGGCTGGGATGAGAGCCAAACCGAAGCCAGGGATCGGGAGGTCTCAGTCTTGTGTGTTTGAGGAGGGCAGCTGTAGAGAGCGTCTTGCCTGCTGCTTGGCCCATACGGGATAAGCAGGTGAGACGCATACAGAAAAGCACCGGATTTGTTTTTTTGTTTTAAAGACTGCTTCCAAGAGAAGATTTTAACCTCCGATTTTTAAGGATTGTTTTTTTCTATTTATTGGTTTTACTCCACGTTCTTTTTATGGATTATTTATTTAATGAATTGTGAAGACCTGCACTATTTATGGAACACTGTTTTTGTTGACTGTTTTAATAAAAGCACTTTTGTACTTTCAACCATCCCCTTGCTCAGATGCTCAATTTGCCTCCATTGACTGGCTCACTCGGTTTCATTATCGACGGTGTTGGGTTCAAGGGTTCCCAAATAGCCATGGGAGCGTGGAGCCAGAACCCACATCGTCACATCATGACACAAGCGTTTAACTTTTGCCGAAATTTTCCACTGTGTTTTTAGCTGTGTCGTTATTTTCTCTTTCTGTTTTATATTCAGTATATATTGGCATGGCCGCCCCTGCTTTTCTTTCTCCAAGTAACCGATTGTCACACAATCAGCTCTGTAATAGATGTTAAGCCATCTGTAAGCTTAGAGCGCCGATTCTTCAAAACGCTTAAGGAACATTGAACTATCTTCTTAGTACATGTTTAATTATTCTATCCTTCACACCAGTCCCAGTGAAGAATATGGATTATTTAAATGAAGTTAAAGTTTTAACTGGAATGGAGCGCGAGATCGACAGGCGGATCGGTGCGGCATCTGCAGTGATGCGGGCTCTGCATCGGTCTGTCGTGGTGAAAAAAGAGCTGAGCCGTAAGGCAAAGCTCTCAATTTACCAGTCGATCTACGCTCCTACCCTCACCTATGGTCATGAGCTATGGGTAGTGACCGAAAGAACAAGATCGCGAATACAATCGGCTGAAATGAGTTTCCTCTGCAGGGTGTCTGGGCTTTCCCTTAAAGATAGGGTGAGAAGCTCAGTCATCCGGGAGGGGCTCAGAGTAGAGCCACTGCTCCTCCGCATCGAGAGGAGTCAGATGAGGTGGCTCGGGCATCTGATCAGGATGCCTCCTGGATGCCTCCCAGGCCCCGGGGAAGACCCAGGACACGCCGGAGGGACTATGTCTCCCGGCTGGCCTGGGAACGTCTTGGGATTCTCCCGGAAGAGCTGGAAGAAGTGGCCGGGGAGAGGGAAGTCTGGGCCTCTCTGCTTAAGCTGCTGCCCCCGCGACCCGACCTCGGATAAGCGGAAGAGGATGGATGGATGGATGAAGTTAAAGTTTTACCTGTATAATATAATAAACATATTTTGCTGCATTTTATCTTAAAAATGATATCGTCATCATATGTAAATACATGCATAATAAAGTGGCGCAGGTTGTGCAATATTATAACTGTAGTGCAAGTTTACAGTGAGGTAATTGTACTTATCTTATAAGTACAAACAGTTCTACAAGGAGCAATTGATTGAGTGCGTTTATAGTTCTTGGGATGAAACTGTTTCTGAGCCGCGAGGTCCGTACAGGAAAGGCTTGGAAACATTTTGCCGTGGCTGAGGTAGCTTGTGCTTGATTCTGTATCCCGATAATTGTCTTTCCGATCACCTGCTGCTGTGATTCACACTCAGATACAGTTATATAAATACTCTGAGTGGTGCAGTGAGAGTAATATGGATAAAGATGAATCGCTGTGGAACCCCTAACAGGAGCAGCTAAAAGAAGAAGAAGAAGAAGGTGCAGTGAGAGTAACAACGCTAAAGCAGTTATGGTATTTGGAATACTATGGCTATTCTCTGGATCATTATATTGTTACAAGTTAATTACAATCAGATGCATTACACCAATAAACAATATGCGGTTACTTTCAGTGTATTTATAAAGCCGCGTTAGGAAAATAAGGAGTAACCACACAGGAACATTAGCATTGCTTTGACGCTGGGTGCCGCCAGTCTGCAAAACCGAGCGGAGAACGTACCGTGGAAAAGTGCGTGGCTTTATGCTAAGTGTAGGTTTTATACATCGCGATTTGAACGTGGAAAAGTTCTTACGCAACATTTCTGTGTGTACGCACCGTTTATACATGAGACCCCTGGTGATTTATTTGAATTCAGCCTATTTAATCTGAGCAGTACTTCTCCCTGTACAATTTACAAATCCTTCAGTAACTCCTTAGTTAAGCCCGCTTAAGGAGAAGTTAAAGAAGAAAAAGTGTATTAAGTGTGAGGAAAACATGGTTACAGGGTACTGTTGCTGGCTAACAACACAGTTTGCATTTTGTGTGTTCATAAGGATTTGGTGTGTGCATAGAATTTTCCATTCACACTACAGACTGTTCACTCAAGATTGACTGAGTGTGGCGGGGAAACAATGAGATAAATTTGATATGCAACTGACTAATGTTTGGTCTGGAGCTGATTTCTGCATAGCACTTGGTTAAGCTAGAAAAGGCTCAATCTTCCTGCTACCCTGACAAAAAATAAATAAAATTTCTACAAACTTAATGGAAATGGACTGCACTAGGCACACTTTCACAGTCTAAGTGTGACTACATAGACATTTCAACTCAGCCTTTAGATCACAGCAGAGCACAGTAGGGAGCAGCTTCAATCTTTTAAAAGACCAATGTTCATTCAATTATTATATGTAATGAGAAGTCAAGCAAAATGACACTTTTTATTGGCAAACTAAAAAGATTACAATATGCAAGCTTTTGAGGCAACTCAGGCCCCTTCTTCAAGCTAAAAGGTGCCCGAGTTGCCTTGAAACCTTGTATATTTTAATCTTTCCAGTGTCATTTTGCTTGACTTCTCATTACATCCATAATGGCTAACATGGTACAACACCCTAGTACTATCAATTATTATCCGAAACTCTTTATTCTGGAGAGTGTCCTGCTGAACCATGGTTTATAGTGGCATGGAAGAACTCAAACTTGAATGGTTTTGAGTTCAGATATTAAGCTGGAATAAAATAAAACAATGACATGAAGCACAATGCCACAGCCAGCTTAAGTTCAATGGCTAAACAACAAAAAAGCTTCTGACTTGAAACCCTATTGAAAGTCTGTGTAAGACTTAAGTCATGTTACAATCAACACTTTGCAATTATCAAGAGAGATTTGGAGGATGTTTTCCAAGGAGAATGAGTGAAGATTACACCACCTAAATGTTCAAAGCCTACAAATTCTTTGTGTGGAGTTTCATTTAGTAATCAACTGTTAATTCTGGAGATGTACACTTAAAGAATCAAGAAGAATGTTTTTGTTTATTGTATATCTTTGAATTTGTTAGGGTTAAAACTTGAGTCTTCAAGGTAAAAGTAACAAAAATATTCAATGTAAGCTGGAAAAATAGTTCTATTACAATAAGTCCCAGTCTAAATATCTATACATATATACTATTACATGATACTGTGTTCATACACAATAGAAATCATAATTAATCAGAAGTCCAATGACCTTTTCATATTTTAAGTATTTTTTTTAAATAATCAGTGCTCATTTAAAAAAATTTTTTTTTTAAATATGTACTTGTATTTATAGTAGAGGGAGAAGCACAGCTGCACCCTTTTCAAGAACTCACTTCAAAGCTTATCCTATTTTAAACAAGTTCAAAACAAGAGAAGAGTCTCAAAAATTAACTATTCTAAATGGGGTAGAACTTGTTCTGGCAGGAGTGGGTGTAAGCCAAGAACTAAACCATAGACATGGCACCAGTCCAATGCTGTGCCCACTCTTGTATTCAACTACAATGCCACTCATACTGAAATATTCACTGGAATTGCTTGTAAACTTAACACAAACATTAAGTCTTTTAAAATCCAACAATTAGGGTCTTCCAATAACAAGACTAGAACTTTGCTGCAGCTTTGTTGGGAAGATCATGGTGTTCAAGAATAATGTACATAAAAATGCCATGTATGTTAATACATTAACTTAACAAACGCTATTGCCTTACTTGGAGAAAAATAATGAGAGTCAGAAATCCAATTATCAAATCATTGCTGAGTGTCACACACTTGTATATATGACCTAATCATTCCTAACAACGTGTAGGTAATGAGCAACTTCCCCATTATTTAATCAATAAACAGGCATTTTATATGTTGTCCTTTTTACTAAAATGCAACAGAAAGAAACAGAATTGCAAACGTTTACCAGCAGTAGTTTGCCGTCAGTTGTTAACAGAGCATTTATAAGGTGTAAGCGTGATAACAAAGAAAAACATCAACAGTTGTAAAGTTTTTAAGGAAGAAAAAAATATATTAAACTAGCACGAAATTAAATATACTGGAATTTCAAAGTGCATTATGAGATACTACATTATATAATATCTCCAAAAAAGGTAAAGGTGCCAGATGTCAACATTCATATGGTTTGATGGGGTTATCTATACTAATAAAAGGAAAAGCCCTCACTGACTGACTGACTGGCTCACTCACTCATCACTAATTCTCCAACTTCCCGTGTAGGTAGAAGGCTGAAATTTGGCAGGCTCATTCCTTACAGCTTACTTACAAAAGTTAGGCAGGTTTCATTTCGAAATTCTATGTGTAACGGTCATAACTGGAAACTACTTATGTACATATATATCGGCCATAGCCACAGCTCGGTTGCCGTGTGAGGCGGAGTTACGTCCCACATCGTCATGGCCCCCACGTAATTGAGTGCCTGCCCATATAATATCACTGGCCAAATATTCACGGGTGAAGGGCCGTGCTTATGCAGATGAAGATGAGATGGTCAGGGTGGTGTTTGGCACAAACTCAGCGAAACTGCGAGAGAAACTTTTAAGTGCCGATCTTAGCTAACATTAAATAAAGCCGTGGACATCGCACGGCATAGCACAAGCACAGCTGAGAACCTTCGATGCATGTACACCAAGCGGCTCACGTGAACTGACTGAACGCAGTACGCAGACAAAAAGCAACAGCTCCAAAGAGCGCTGAACAAAAACTGCATTACACAATTGAGAAGGCTGCAAAAGAATATGAAGTGAGTGACGCATACAAGCATATTCATAAGTGTAGCTACTGCGGAAACAAAGCACACGGTGGAAAAAGTCAACGTCCAGCTAAAGGAAGACAGTGTAAAAAAAACTTGTGCATACAGTGTGTCATGTCTCAGATAGAGAGGAAGACGAGCTGTTTATTCATGCAGTAAGAAAGGAATCGATGAATGAAACTTGTTATCATTGCAACGGTTGACTACAGAATGCAACTTGAACACAACACATCCTCCAAATACAAACCTGATTGAAAGAAATAATGATAATCAAATCCTTGATGACAGCAACACTCAATCACAAAACAATTACATTGACAATCATGTTACATTATTTTTAAAATGTTCCCTTTTCTTTTTCATAACTTCTTTAACACACTACTTCTCCACTGCGAAGCGCGGTTATTTTGATATATATATACACATTTTGAACATACATATAAACATTTTGAAAATAACGTAACATGATTGTCAATGTAATTGTTTTGTTACTGTTGTGAGTGATGAGTGTTGCTGTCATGTATAAATATAAATATATATATATATATATATATATATACACAGGTATATATACAAACCGGATACCAAAAAAGTTGGGACACTACAAATCGTGAATAAAAACTGAATGCAATGATGTGGAGGTGCCAACTTCTAATATTTTATTCAGAATAGAACATAAATCACGGAACAAAAGTTTAAACTGAGAAAATGTATCATTTTAAGGGAAAAATATGTTGATTCAGAATTTCATGGTGTCAACAAATCCCAAAAAGTTGGGACAAGGCCATTTTCACCACTGTGTGGCATCTCCCCTTCTTCTTACAACACTCAACAGGCGTCTGGGGACCGAGGAGACCAGTTTCTCAAGTTTAGAAATAGGAATGCTCTCCCATTCTTGTCTAATACAGGCCTCTAACTGTTCAATCGTCTTGGGCCTTCTTTGTCGCACCTTCCTCTTTATGATGCGCCAAATGTTCTCTATAGGTGAAAGATCTGGACTGCAGACTGGCCATTTCAGTACCGGATCCTTCTCCTACGCAGCCATGATGTTGTGATTGATGCAGAATGTGGTCTGGCATTATCTTGTTGAAAAATGCAGGGTCTTCCCTGAAAGAGATGACGTCTGGATGGGAGCATATGTTGTTCTAGAACCTGAATATATTTTTCTGCATTGATGGTGCCTTTCCAGACATGCAAGCTGCCCATGCCACACGCACTCATGCAACCCCATACCATCAGAGATGCAGGCTTCTGAACTGAGCGTTGATAACAACTTGGGTTGTCCTTGTCCTCTTTGGTCCGGATGACATGGCGTCCCAGATTTCCAAAAGAACTTGAATCGTGACTCGTCTGACCACAGAACAGTCTTCCATTTTGCCACACTCCATTTTAAATGATCCCTGGCCCAGTGACAACGCCTGAGCTTGTGGATCTTGCTTAGAAATGGCTTCTTCTTTGCACTGTAGAGTTTCAGCTGGCAACGGCGGATGGCACGTTGGATTGTGTTCACTGACAATGGTTTCTGGAAGTATTCCTGAGCCCATTCTGTGATTTCCTTTACAGTAGCATTCCTGTTTGTGGTGCAGTCGTTTAAGGGCCGGAGATCACGGGCATCCAGTATGGTTTTATGGCCTTGACCCTTACGCGACAGAGATTGTTCCAGATTCTCTGAATCTTGGATGATGTTATGCACAGTTGATGATGATAGATGCAAAGTCTTTGCAATTTTTCGCTGGGTAACACCTTTCTGATATTGCTCCACTATCTTTCTGCGCAACATTGTGGGAATTGGTGATCCTCTACCCATCTTGGCTTCTGAGAGACACTGCCACTCTGAGAAGCTCTTTTTATACCCAATCATGTTGCCAATTGACCTAATTAGTGTTTATTGGTCTTCCAGCTCTTCGTTATGCTCAAATTTACTTTTTCCAGCCTCTTATTGCTACTTGTCCCAACTTTTTGGGATTTGTTGACACCGTGAAATTTTGAATCAACATATTTTTCCTTTAAAATGATACATTTACTCGGATTAAACGTTTGATCTGTCATCTACGTTCTATTACAAATAAAATATTGACATTTGCCATCTCCACATCATTGCATTCAGTTTTTATTCACAATTTGTTTAGTGTCCCAACTTTTTTGGAATCCGGTTTGTATATATATATATACACACAGGTATATATATATATATATATATATATATATATATATATATATATATATATATATATATATATATATATATATATACATATACATATCCATACATATACATATATATATATATATATATATATATATATATATATATATATATATATACACACACACACACACACACACACACACACACACACACATATATACAAATACATCCACATATATATACATATATACATATACTCAGCAAAAAAAGAAACGTCCCTTTTTCAGGACTGTGTATTTCAACAATAATGTTTTAAAAATCCAAATAACTTTACAGATCTTCATTGTAAAGGGTTTAAACAATGTTTTCCATACATGTTTAATTAACCATAATCAAATAATTAACATGCACCTGTGGAATGGTCGTTAAGACCTTAACAGCTTACAGAAAGTAGGCATTTAAGGTCACAGTTCTAAAAATGCAGGACACTAAAGAGACTTGTCTACCGACTGTGAAAAACACCCTAAGAAAGATGCCCAGGGTCCCTGCTCATCTGCGTGAACGTGCATTAGGCATGCTTGCAGGGAGGCATGAGGACTGCTGATGTGGCTAGGGCAATAAATTGCCATGTCCACACTGTGAGACTCCTACGACAGCGCTACAGGGAGATGGGAAGGAGAGCTGATCATCCTCGCAGTGGAAGACCACGTGTAACAACACCTGCACAGGATCGGTACATCTGAATATCACACCTGCGTGACAGGTACAGGATGGCCACAACAACTGCCCGAGTCACACCAGGAACACAATCCCTCCATCAGTGCTCAGACTGTCCGCAATAGGCTGAGAGAGGCTGGACTGAGGGCTTGTAGGCCAGACATCACCAGCAACGCCGCCGCCTATGGGCACAAACCCACCTTCGCTGGACCAGACAGGAGTGGCAAAAAATGCTCTTCACTGATGAGTCACAGTTTTGTCTCACCAGGGGTGATGGACGGATTCGTGTTTATCGTCGAAGGAATTGAGCACGTCTGGGACCTGTTGGATCGCAGGGTGAGGGCTAGGGCCATTCCCCCCAGAAACTTGCAGGTGCCTTGGTGGAAGAGTGGGGGGGTAACATCTCACAGCAAGAACTGACAAATCTGGTCCAGTCCATGAGGAGGAGATGCACTGCAGTACTTCAAGCAGCTGGTGTCCACACCAGATACTGACTGGTACTTTTGATTTTGAGCCTCCCTTCATTCAGGGACACATTGTGAAACATTTTTAGTTTATGTCTTATGGTGTTGACTCTTTTAGTGTTCATACAAATATTTACACATTAAGTTTACTGAAAGTAAAAACAGTTGAAAGTCAGAGGACGTTTCTTTTTTTGCTGAGTAAATATACATATCTACATACACACACATACATATAAACACACACATATATACAGACAAATACATATATATATATATATATATATACACACACACATATTTAAACATATATATACATATACATACATATCTACATATATACATTAACACACACACACACATATATATATATATACATATATATATATACACACACTCTTTGGGTTCCGAGCAACTGTTGCAGGTGCCAGAATCCATCAAGGAAGAAAAATGAAAAACATTACTTGTACAAAATCTTAATTTATTTATCCATTCCTAAATAATTAAATGGGCAGGCTCTTTTGTATCGGTGCAATACGCTGCTTGTTAAAACGGATGACTCCCACTCTTACGTGCAAGTCTGCGTGGATATTATGAACTATCGCATCTGTTCAAGTTCTATTTACATTTTAAACAGAAGGAATTTTTATTTAGTCGACAGAAATGTCTTTGGTAGGAATGTAAGTTAAATGTAGACATCATTGCATAAATTTTTCTTCACCATAGAAATGTAAAGAGTAAATTTGCCTTACATTCCAACCAAAGATATTTGTGTCGACTAAATAGAACTTGAAAAGATTTATTTTTTCAAATGTGATCGCGCAATTCAGATCGAGTTGACGCACAGCACATCGAGCTCGCGTGCTATTGTGGTTTCGCCTGTGTGCCTCAATAAGTCACCCTCCCCTCGCTCTTAATTTTTTACCGTTCATCTAATGATTACACTGAGTATGGCTTTACCAAAACAATCATTGATGGCGAATAAAGTATCTATTATTCATAAAGCTTCAATTGGTGATCTGTCTTTCTGCGTTAACCGCATATTTTTTCATACATCTCAAACAAGGGGATGCATGGGTAAAATGAATTGGGAAGCGCTGATATATATGTATGTGTGTATATACACTCACCTAAAGGATTATTAGGAACACCTATTCAATTTCTCATTAATGCAATTATCTAATCAACCAATCACATGGCAGATGCTTCAATGCATTTAGTGGTGTGGTCCTGGTCAAGACAATCTCCTGAACTCCAAACTGAATGTCAGAATGGGAAAGAAAGATGATTTAAGCAATTTTGAGCGTGGCATGGTTGTTGGTGCCAGACGGGCCGGTCTGAGTATTTCACAATCTGCTCAGTTACTGGGATTTTCACGCACAACCATTTCTAGGGTTTACAAAGAATGGTGTGAAAAGGGAAAAACATCCAGTATGCGGCAGTCCTGTGGGCGAAAATGCCATGTTGATGCTAGAGGTCAGAGGAGAATGGGCCGACTGATTCAAGCTGATAGAAGAGCAACTTTGACTGAAATAACCACTCGTTACAACCGAGGTATGCAGCAAAGCATTTGTGAAGCCACAACACGCACAACCTTGAGGCGGATGGGCTACAACAGCAGAAGACCCCACCGGGTACCACTCATCTCCACTACAAATAGGAAAAAGAGGCTACAATTTGCACAAGCTCACCAAAATTGGACAGTTGAAGACTGGAAAAATGTTGCCTGGTCTGATGAGTCTCGATTTCTGTTGGCGTAAACAGAATGACAACATGGATCCATCATGCCTTGTTACCACTGTGCAGGCTGGTGGTGGTGGTGTAATGGTGTGGGGGATGTTTTCTTGGCACACTTTAGGCCCCTTAGTGCCAATTTGGCATTGTTGAAATGCCACGGGCTACCTGAGCATTGTTTCTGACCATGTCCATCCCTTCATGACCACCATGTACCCATCCTCTGATGGCTACTTCCAGCAGGATAATGCACCATGTCACTAAGCTTGAATCATTTCAAATTGGTTTCTTGAACATGACAATGAGTTCACTGTACTAAAATGGCCCCCACAGTCACCAGATCTCAACCCAATAGAGCATCTTTGGGATGTGGTGGAACGGGAGCTTCGTGCCCTGGATGTGCATCCCACAAATCTCCATCAACTGCAAGATGCTATCCTATCAATATGGGCCAACATTTCTAAAGAATGCTTTCAGCACCTTGTTGAATCAATGCCACATAGAATTAAGGCAGTTCTGAAGGCGAAACGGGGTCAAACACCGTATTAGTATGGTGTTCCTAATAATCCTTTAGGTGAGTGTATATATGTATGTATATATTGAAATAGTTTTACTTTGAAATAATGCAAAGAGTAAGCGACACGTGATTTGCCCTAATTTTGGGGTTATCAGGCGTACATGCTCAGTGCACCCCCTCTCAGGAATCGAACCTCGGACGTCGGCACTAGAGGCAAAGCCTCTTCCATTGCGCCATGGCGTGTGGTTTGTCAATTTGACAATGTAGATCGGGGTATATACTGTATATATATATACACTCGCGCTTCGCAGCGGAGAAGTAGTGTGTTTAAGAAGTTATGAAAAAGAAAAGGGAACATTTTAAAAATAACGTAACATGATTGTCAATATACAGTAATTGTTTTGTGAGTGTTATGAGTGTTGCTGTCATCAAGGATTTGATTATCATTATTTCTTTCAATCAGGTTCGTATTTGTAGGATGTGTTGTGTTCAAGTCACATTCCGTGTTTGTCAATCGTTGTAAAGATAACAGGTTTCATTCATTGATTTGTTTCTTACTGCATCAATAAACAGCTCGTCTTCCTCTTTATCTGAGACGTGACACACTGTATGCACAGGTTTTTTTTTTTACACTGTCTTCCTTTAGCGGGGCATTGACTTTTTCCACCATGTGCTTTGTTTCCGCAGTAGTTGCACTTATGAATATGCTTGCATGTGTCAGACACTTCATAATTTTTTGCTGCCTTCACAATTGTGTAATTCGGTTTTTGTTCAGCACTCTTTGGAACTGTTGCTTTTTGTCTGTGCACTGCGTCAGTTCACGTGAGCCGCTCGGTGTACATTCATTGAAGGTTCCCAGCTGTGCTGGTGCCATCTCGTGCGATGTCCATGGCTGTATTTAATGTTAGCTAAGACCCGGCACTTAAAAGTTTCTCTCACAGTTTCACTGAGTTTGTGCCAAACATCCCCCTGACCATCTCATCTTCGTCTTCGTTGGAGAATTAGTGATGAGTCAGTCAGTGAATGAGTGAGTCAGTGAGGGCTTTGCCTTTTATTTGTATAGATATATATATATATATATATATATATATATATATATATATAGATAGATAGATAGATATAGATAGATAGATATATATAGATATATATATATATATATAGATAGATATATATATATATATATATATATATATATATATATATATATATACCATATATCTTCCAATAGTAGCCCCGGCGTTTATTCAAAAAATTATTTGGACAGCCCGCCGTTTAAGAGAGACCGGCTATTATTCGCCTCGCAGACGGAATGGTGATGGGTAAACGGGATTCATTTGGCAGTAAAATACGGTATGGTACCGTATTTACGGTCACAAAATGTAGGCAACAACAATGGATGAACATTTCAGGATTTAATGAAATTATCAGTACAGCAGTACCGTCTTATTAAAGCAGTATACAGTACGGTACTACCGTAAGCATGAAAAACAGGTACAGTAGACGTCAACTTTCTTGCCAATGATGCCACCAGCACTGGCTTGCACCAGTCCAAATTTCGCACAAAAGCGCTCATCAGCCCGACAAGTCCCCTGCGGAACATAAGGAAATGCAATAAGCTCCAAACTCACGCATATACGTATACATTACAACATGAGACTGGATAATAAAGTACAGTACTTACCATCTACTCGTCGTCTGAATAGGTCATGATTGCTTCGTTATTTGCGAGTTCTTCTTCATCTTCCTCTTCTTGTGATGGCAATACAGGTACTCCCATTGCTTGTTGTCACACAGTAATCAGTTTTATCAGGGTTAACGTGTCGAAGATGGCATTTTCATCTTATTCCCGCCACCTCTGCCCTCCCTTGGGGGGTTATGAATAACGTGGAGACAAAAGGGCAAAATGTACACAAAGAAATTTCTTTTTGACTTTCTCGCTTCCTCGATAGCATCCGGCGACGAAACATTTTTGACACGAAAAGGTACTTACCGTAGGATTCACTGCAGGAGAGCGGTAGCCCAGGTGGTACGAAAAGAGGATTAGCATACGAAAAAGGCGGTGGGTCATTGGAGATCGGCGTTTACTACAGACCGGCGCTTAAAGGAGACCGGCTACTATTAGAGACCGGAGTCTAGTTGTCGCGACATCTCTTCAAACCCGGCGTTTATTGGAAACGGGCGTCAATAAGGAGCCGGCCACTACTAGAAGATATATGGTACATATATATTAGCGTTTCCTGATTCATTTTACCCCTGCACCCCCTGTGACTGACAAGGCCGATTTCGCACCCCCTTGGTTTGAGGAGAAGTATGAAAAAATATGAGGTTAACGCAGAAAAAACAGATCACCAATTGAAGCTTTGTGAATAATGGATACTTTATTCGCCATCAATAATTGTTTTGGTAAAGCCATACTCAGTGTAATCCTCCTTCCATTTTCTAATTTTTTCGCGACTAACCATGATTAAATGAACAGTAAAAAAGTAAGAGCGAAGCGACGGTGACTTATTGAGGCAGGCAGCCGAGAGCACAATAGCATGCAGGCTCGATGTGGTGCGCGTTAAGTCAATCTAAAATGTGCGATCAGATTCGAAAAAATATATCTTTTCAAGTTCTATTTGGATATAAGTTTCTATTTAGTCGACAGAAATATCTTTGATAGGAATTCAAGTTGAATTTAGTCTTTAAATTTCTATGGTGAAGAAAAATGTATGCAATGATGACTAAATTTAATTTGCATTCCTACCAAAGATATTTCTGTCGACTAAATAAAAATTACTTATATTTAAAATTTAAATAGAACTTCAACAGATACGATAGTTCATAATACCCACGCAGCACTAAGTGCACATAAGAGCGGAAGTCTTCCGTTTTAACAAGCAGCGTATTGCACTGATACGAAATAGCCTCCCATTTAATTATTTAGGAATGGATAGATCAATTAAGATTTTGTACAAATAATTTTTTTCATTTTTCTTCCTCGATGGATTCTGGCACCCCAAGCAACAGTTGCCCGCACCCCAAAGGGTATACATATATATATATATATATATATATATATATATATATATATATATGTGTATATATCTGGATGTGTGTGTGTGTGTGTGTGTATATATATATATATATATATGTATATGTATACAGTGGTGTGAAAAACTATTTGCCCCCTTCCTGATTTCTTATTCTTTTGCATGTGTGTCACACAAAATGTTTCTGATCATCAAAACATTTAACCATTAGTCAAATATAACACAAGTAAACACAAAATGCAGTTTTTAAATGATGGTTTTTATTATTTAGGGAGAAAATAAAATCCAAACCTACATGGCCCTGTGTGAAAAAGTAATTGCCCCCTTGTTAAAAAATAACCTAACTGTGGTGTATGACACCTGAGTTCAATTTCCGTAGCCACCCCCAGGCCTGATTACTGCCACACCTGTTTCAATCAAGAAATCACTTAAATAGGAGCTGCCTGACACAGAGAAGTAGACCAAAAGCACCTCAAAAGCTAGACATCATGCCAAGATCCAAAGAAATTCAGGAACAAATGAGAACAGAAGTAATTGAGATCTATCAGTCTGGTAAAGGTTATAAAGCCATTTCTAAAGCTTTGGGACTCCAGCGAACCACAGTGAGAGCCATTATCCACAAATGGCAAAAACATGGAACAGTGGTGAACCTTCCCAGGAGTGGCCGGCTGACCAAAATTACCCCAAGAGCGCAGAGACGACTCACCCGAGAGGTCACAAAAGACCCCAGGACAACGTCTAAAGAACTGCAGGCCTCACTTGCCTCAATTAAGGTCAGTGTTCACGATTCCACCATAAGAAAGAGACTGGGCAAAAACGGCCTGCATGGCAGATTTCCAAGACACAAACCACTGTTAAGCAAAAAGAACATTAGGACTCGTCTCAATTTTGCTAAGAAACATCTCAATGATTGCCAAGACTTTTGGGAAAATACCTTGTGGACTGATGAGACAAAAGTTGAACTTTTTGGAAGGCAAATGTCCCGTTACATCTGGCGTAAAAGGAACACAGCATTTCAGAAAAGAACATCATACCAACAGTAAAATATGGTGGTGGTAGTGTGATGGTCTGGGGTTGTTTTGCTGCTTCAGGACCTGGAAGGTTTGCTGTGACAGATGGAACCATGAATTCTACTGTCTACCAAAAAATCCTGAAGGAGAATGTCCGGCCATCTGTTCGTCAACTCAAGCTGAAGCGATCTTGGGTGCTGCAACAGGACAATGACCCAAAACACACCAGCAAATCCACCTCTGAATGGCTGAAGAAAACAAAATGAAGACTTTGGAGTGGCCTAGTCAAAGTCCTGACCTGAATCCAATTGAGATGCTATGGCATGACCTTAAAAAGGCGGTTCATGCTAGAAAACCCTCAAATAAAGCTGAATTACAACAATTCTGCAAAGATGAGTGGGCCAAAATTCCTCCAGAGCTGTAAAGACTCATTGCAAGTTATCGCAAACGCTTGATTGCAGTTATTGCTAAGGGTGGCCCAACCAGTTATTAGGTTCAGGGGGCAATTACTTTTTCACACAGGGCCTTGTAGGTTTGGATTTTTTCTCCTAAATAATAAAAACATCATTTAAAACTGCATTTTGTGTTTACTTGTGTTATATTTGACTAATGGTTAAATGTGTTCGATGATCAGAAACATTTTGTGTGACAAACATGCAAAAGAATAAGAAATCAGGAAGGGGGCAAATACTTTTTCACACCACTGTATATATATGTAGATATATATGTATTTGTATATATGTATATGTGTATATGTATATATATGTTTATATATGCGTGTGTGTGTATATATATATATATATATATATACAGTATATATGTGTATATGTATATATGTAGATATGTATGTATATGTATGTATATGTATGTTTATGTGTGTGTGTGTGTGTGTGTGTGTGTGTGTGTGTGTGTGTGTGTGTGTGTGTGTATATATATATATATATATATATATATTTATGAGACAGCAACACACATAACAGTAACAAAACAATTACATTGACAATCATGTTATGTTATTTCCAAAATGTTTCCTTTTCTTTTTCATTACTTCTTTAACACACTACTTCTCCGCTGTGAAGCGCAGGTATTTTGCTAGTGATTTATAAGTTATGAAAAAAGAAAAAATATCAGAGCAATTACTATGAAAGTTAAAAGTATCAGGACCTTCAGTGTACGACTCCCAACATTATTTTACAGCAATCTAAAGGTTTTTATATAACACTGATAATACATTAAAACATATTTTTGAAATACAACTTTAAATACTATTCATCTAAGTATTCACAACTATCTGACAATGTATAAAATTAGATTGATAAAATTATAGCTTATATTCCTAAATTAAGCTTTGCAAATTTGATACCTTGCTGTTACCACTACAGTCTGCCGCTGTCCATACAGAGTAAATGAGTGTTGCACTCCCCACTCATCTTCATTCTCTCTGATCTAAAAAGAATCAAAGAGGGGGAAAAAATGAAAAAATTTAGGCATGACATAATGTATCCAAGTACTGGAGATATTTTACTATGTTGTAACAGTGTTAAGTGAATGGTTTATATAGAAAACAAATATTACAATTGAAGACAATGAAATGAATATAGCCATTTTCACACAAATACATATATAATGACAGAATATTAATTATTATTTTCAAATTTCTGCTGAAGACCAAAATAAAGAAGTGGATTATCACACACAAAAAAAATATACAAAGACAAGTTTGTTTAATTTATTACATGAGTGACCTCTTAAATAGTCTGCTGTAGGAGATTGTAGATTACAAGTTTAAATGCAAGATTTTAATCATTTCACCAAGAGTTTATTCTGAATTCTGAAGATCATCTGTATCCATGTGTTCTGCATCCATGGATTCAACCAACAGCAGATTGAAAATATTCAGGGTAAAAAAAATCCAGAAAGTTCCAAAAAGGAAAATTTGAGTTTGCTGTGTGCCAAACACTAAGCCGAATCCATGTGAATGAAAGAATATGTAGACATACCCTGCTGTAGCCTCCCACCCCAGGAGCTGAATAAAATGGATCATAAAAGTAAACATTCAGCTCTTACAGTATATGGCAGCTAGTTGCTGAGTCACCATACTGTTCTTCAGTTTTCTAGCTCTTCTTGCATGAAGCAAGCACACTCCCTCTACTCTGTAGGCTGATTGACCTCGTTACTTCGGCAATCAAAATTCAAGATTTTTTATTTGTCATAGACACAGTCATACACGTACAATATATAGTGAAATGTGCCCTGATCAGCAAATTAGATTAAAAAAGAAAAATTTTATTTTAAAAGATTTGAAAAGGGTAGAACTAAGGAGAAACAATATATAGAAAGTATACATCTAAATAAGCATTATAATTATAAACAAGATCTGAACAGTGTACAAATGCAATAGAATAGAAAGCTCTTTCTTGTGCTACCAATTGCCAAAGTAAGAAATGGTTTCCATTTTTAAACTTCCTGCAGTACTCCAGCTCTTAAAACACAAAACACATACATATATTGTGAAAAACAAAGATTCTTAAAGAAGACTAACCAACCTCTTGTATACACTTGCAAAAGCTGTGTACGCTAGAAACATTTTACATGCACAAACTGCATGTAGGTAATCAGTAGATTGTGCATGGTAAAGTTTCAATCGACAAAACAGTTATTACTGACAAGAGCACAAATGCACAAAGTGGCAAACGCTGCCCAACATTTATTTAAACAAAAGCCATTCAATTTGCAATCCCAAGGGCTTTGTTGACACATTGTATGCACCCTTTATTTCAGTGAAAATGTCTGGTCATTTGTGAAGTGTTATACTCACTACTGTTTATCCATCTGCACCTCCATTATTACATAAGCAAAGTAATAGCCATTAATTTTAGGTATGCAATTCAGGTGCAATAATGCCCAAAAAACTCTTAGCGGGGTTAACCTGACAAGTCTTTGGGATATGGTAGGCAAATTACAGCATGTAGACAAAAACGCATACAGCATCAGGGAGAATGTGCAAACTCCATACAGAGGGTTACAAGATTAGAATCCAGGATGCTTGAAATTTAACCACTATACCACCTTCTTCTGATATGGCCTTGAACAGTATTAAGTGTGTAATAACCAATTCAGAACATGGAGTGTTCACACAGTTTATAAAATGTGAACATGCTAGATATTAAATGGATATTCCATTAATGTCATGTTGCAGAAATTTAAATAAAACTGCAGATGTTTCAAGAATGATGCAGGAATCTTTAACTAGTTATTTCTACACAGTGTTATAAAATATGCTCTGGAGAGTATCAGGTCTCTTTAAAACCCTTGCAGCAACCAAAGGAGTCAAACCAAAGTTGGGAAAAACTCAAACATAGCAAAGATTCTGTATTCACAGCATGTTTTCCTCATGATGAAAATAAACTCTAATTCAGAAAGGCCAACAGCCTCTGGTTACACTGACTACTCAAAACAGAAGAAGACTACCTCATAAATTAACTTAAAATGGGAAAAGACCATCCGACTATAGATTATGATTTCTAGTGTGTATGTAAAGTGTATTATTCTCTTATTAACTTTATAACACACAGCATCTCTGCACTACAGTTCAAATATAGACAGTGAATGCTCTCACAGTGGTAGCTCAAGAGATGTGGACGTAAAATATAATTTTGAAGAAAAATAAAAAACATTACTAAACTAATGGAGAGGCATTTTCAACTGGAAATGTGTTGCAAAATTACAGTATATCTTATCTTTTTAATATTTATTTTTTTCAAGTTGTTCTTACTAAACTAAAGTAGGAAACACGCATTTCCAACATCTCAAAAAAGAATAGCCAAGATACTTTATTGTATTATGCAATGAAGAGAACAACCTACTAATATTAAAATTTGCTTAACACTAGAATTACTAAAGCCTACGAAAAAACTTGTAATCCCAGCACACCTTAAATCCCATGGCACCTCTCCGTCAGCGTCTTTTGTCTTGTAAATGTGTCGATCAACACAAGCAGCCTACTATCCTATCCCTCCACCCATCACCGCAGCTCAATTCACAAAGAAGGTTCTCAGTGCTCAGTGTTTATGTTGGAGTGAATTGTCTGGAGTTGTAGAGGGTAAATAATATATCGTCATTTGGAATACATACATTTCATGTGTGTTCCGTGTCTACAACAATCTATGTAAACACATCGTTATAACAAAAATGTTTTTCATGTTTTAGTAATGACAAAATGTAGACATGAACTGTATAATGTGTGTGGAAGAATACTTTTAGAGCAACATAGCAGTCACCTTAAAAATGCATAAATGTTTAATAAATGTCGGAAATCGGATAAAGATCAAGTAAACAACAAAATGTACACTGAAATATAAGTTTAGGAAAAATACTGAGATGGTCAAGTAGATAAAGAATGTACCAGAAGAAAGGTTGATGTAATAAATATACAAAATGTACTGAAGGAAGACTGAGAAATCAGCAGATGTCCTACAAATGAGAATGGACAGTTGTTACATGCACAGACATTTCAAGGGTGGTGGCTCATCTCAAAAGGTATAAGAAAAACCAGAATATAATAACATTTTATTTTATATAAATCATTTGGGTGTAAATCAACGAACCAACCAGAGTAAAATGCAAAATGTATGTAAATTCAACAGTTTATAAAATTAACACCTATTCTTTGTTTCTCTGAATATTCTGATCTAACAGCATCAGATTGGGTGTAAATTTATTCTTACACTGTTAGTTAGGGTCAGATCAGGAGGGGAGGATCACAGCTGCAGAATCAAAGGTGGAACACAGCCAATCCTAGATGACCTCCCCAACCCCTGCCTTTAAGATAGTGCTTGATTCACCAAAGAGGAAAAGCATTTACAATTGCACTTGATTCATCTAATGTTCTGCTTCTGTGGTGATCATGCGGGACACCGGTGAGTTATACTAAATTCATGGAGGGTGAGAGGTGGGTTGTGATCATAATGGAATTAGAAAAACTGGGTTGTGACATCACAAAAGTTGGGGAGCACTGGTCTAAAACTAGCAAATAACTATGCCAAGTAATACACTTTCAGGCACTTCTTTTAAAACAGACGAAACAAATCACAAGACCGGTACAATAAGTATTATGGAATATGTAACAGCTAAAAACATGTTATAGGTGATAACTGGGAAGAGAAAAAGAGAAACCATTTATTAATAAATGTTCTCTTCAGTCATGAGGTGCACTAGGAAAAATGCCAAAGATAACAACAAGGAAAATAGGTTATTTCCCACAGGTTCCTGACTATCAGCCTAAAAGTAGAAGTTTTCATTAGCTATTTAGCCATTATGCTTAACATCAAAGATGTTCTGTGAGCTGGTATACAGCATCTTGAATATTTTGCAAAGTAAGTTTAAATGAAACATGATATAAGGAATAGTAGTGCTAAGCATATCTAGGCAAGATAAAAAATGTTTGTTTTTTTTTTAAATATGTATGTCAATCTTACATACTAAAGTAAATCTGTTATCTATTATCCTCATCTTTCAGGCATTGCCAACTATTTAATGGCAGGTTTTTAAGAAAATGATGAATATGTACAAGCAAATTACTTACTGTCATGCCAAAGAGTGGAAGCTGGCCATGAACCTTAAACTGGTTGGTTGCAGTCATTCCTCGACTTGTGTACAACAATACATCACTGAACTACCATAAAAAAAAATTAAAAAATAGCATTTTAAAACACAAAAGCAGTAACTTTTAGGCGTGTTAAGGATATTACAATTGGTACCACAATTATCAGGCTAACCATGCTTTACAATATTCAGTCTGGTCTTTCTTTGCAACAGAAATGTAGAATGATAAGTGATTTTAAGATGTCTTTTACATGATATTAAACAAATTAATTTTTTTAAACGGAAATATAAAAACAAAATCTAAACAACATCAGCATATCACTATACAATATAATGCAAAGCAATACTGGGTGCTGATTCTAAAATAATTTCTCTTAAAGTTGACATGAATAATACCATATAATAATGTAATATGTCCATCAAAGAACTGAATAAACTTTCACAGCTCTGAAACCTATCTACCTACCTAATCAACCATTTTGGGAAAAACTGCATCAATCTGTCTAAAATGAAACATAGTAACAGCTACACTGGAAAGTAAATCATTTACATTGTTTTGAAAAGCTGCTTAATGTATGAACTAAGAGGAATTACATTACATTTTCAAACAAGTTTTCTAATTTCTAAAAGACAAACTTCCAGTTGTCTCACTTACCAAGAAAAACATTCTCTGTTGTAAGCCCTTTCCCGATAACTTGCTTAGACAGCCCAATCTAATGAATTCCTGAAAGAATAAAAATCAAACAAACAGAAAGGAATTGTTGAAATGTTCAAAGCTGAGAAGTGTTTGGACCCTGGGAAGGAAAACTGGTCAATAGTGTTTTTTTAAGAAACTTAACTGCATGCTAAAATTGGTTCTTAGTAAATTAGCATTCCTCAAAATAGAAACTCATGCAAAAATCAAACTGGATATATTATAATATGTGCACATTAAACAAAAGCGTGTTTGAACATAGAAATTTGATGTTTAAAATATACTTTACTGACTGAATTATATGATTAAGAAATATTTGTCAGTAATGTCTAACATTCAACTAAGAGTAACATTCATTGAGGGGATATATTTACATTCACAATAATCGGTCATAATTATTAGGCTTCATGTTAACTATGCAATAAATCTACTCACTCGTCCAGGAATCACTAGCTCATCAAATCCAATTAAATCCTTCTTTAGTTCAAGTAGCTTCTGAAAATTCTCCATCTTTATCATTGTGCCATGCAGTTGAGCTGCTATTTCTGATATCTCTGCCAGAGCAGCTGAAAGTTAACACAACCACAATTGACAAATTGACCAAACTGATGAACCCTGAAGCAATCAATAACATATTCTTTGTGGCATAATGCAGGCTGTTAATTTTTTATGTTTTTTATTAAGAGCTGAAAGATAAAAAGACATACAGTGCATCCGGAAAGTATTCACAACGCATCACTTATTCCACATTTTGTTATGTTACAGCCTTATTCCAAAATGGATTAAATTCACTTTTTTCCTCAGAATTCTACACACAACACCCCATAATGACAACGTGAAAAAGTTTACTTGAGGTTTTGCAAATTTATTAAAAATAAAAAAACTGAGAAATCACATGTACATAAGTATTCACAGCCTTTTCTCAATACTTTGTCGATGCACCTCTGGCAGCAATTACAGCCTCAAGTCTTTTTGAATATGATGCCACAAGCTTGGCACACCTATCCTTGGCCAGTTTCACCCATTCCTCTTTGCAGCACCTCACAAGCTCCATCAGGTTGGATGGGAAGCGTCGGTGCACAGCCATTTTAAGATCTTTCCAGAGATGTTCAATTGGATTCAAGTCTGGGCTCTGGTTGGGCCATTCAAGGACATTCACAGAGTTGTCCTGAAGCCACTCCTTTTATATCTTGGCTGTGTGATTAGGGTCGTTGTCCTGCTGAAAGATGAACTGTTGCCCCAGTCTGAGGTCAAGAGCGCTCTGGAGCAGGTTTTCATCCAGGATGTCTCTGCACATTGCTGCAGTCATCTTTCCCTTTATCCTGACTAGTCTCCCAGTTCCTGTCGCTGAAAAACTTCCCCACAGCATGATGCTGCCACCACCATGCTTCACTGTAGGGATGGTATTGGCCTGGTGATGAGCGGTGCCTGGTTTCCTCCAAACGTGATGCCTGGCATTCACACCAAAGAGTTTAATCTTTGTCTCATCAGACCAGAAAATTTTGTTTCTCATGGTCTGAGATGTCCTTCAGGTGCCTTTTGGCAAACTCCAGGCGGGCTGCCATGTGCCTTTTACTAAGGAGTGGCTTCTGTCTGGCCACTCTACCATACAGGCCTTATTGGTGGATTGCTGCAGAAATAGTTGTCCTTCTGGAAGGTTCTGCTCTCTCCACAGAGGACCGCTGGAGCTCCGACAGAGTGACAATCGGGTTCTTGGTCACCTCTCTGACTAAGGCCCTTCTCCCCCGATCGCTCAATTTAGATGGCCGGGCAGCTCTAGGAAGAGTCCTGGTGGTTTCGAACTTCTTCCACTTATGGATGATGGAGGCCACTGTGCTCATTGGGACCTTCAAAGCAGCAGAAATATTTCTGTAACCTTCCCCAGATTTGTGCCTCGAGACAATCCTGTCTCGGGGGTCTACAGACAATTCCTTTGACTTCATGCTTGGTTTGTGCTCTGACATGAACTGTGGGACCTTATATAGACAGGTGTGTGCCTTTCCAAATCATGTCCAATCAACTCCAATTAAGCTGCAGAAACATCTCAAGGATGATCAGGGGAAACAGGATGCACCTGAGCTCAATTTTGAGCTTCATGGCAAAGGCTGTAAATACTTATGTACATGTGCTTTCTCAATTTTTTTATTTTTAACAAAATTTGCAAAAATCTCAAGTAAACTTTTTCATGTTGTCATTATGCGGTGTTGTGTGTAGAATTCTGAAGAAAAAAATGAATTTAATCCATTTTGGAATAAGAAACAAAATGTGGAAAAAGTGATACGCTGTGAATACTTTCCGGATGCACTGTATATATGTGGAGTAAACTAATAGGGGCAAAGACTTAATTTGACATATTACAAAAGGACTCTGGGCAAACTCAGTATACTGTATATATAATCTTATGGGAATGATTCTGTATGTAATTTGGGGAGGTAGTGATGTTAGCCTATACATTCAGTTAACACTAGAATCCCTGAAGCCTACCAAAAAACTCATAATCCCAGCCCAATTTAAATCCCTTCGCACCTCTGCATCAGTGTCTTTTTTTTTGTAAAAGTGTCAATCAGCAAGAAGCCTGCTATCCCATCCTCCCCAACTGACAGATATCAACTCGGGCAAAAAGTTCTCCCAGCTCAAGCCAAGGCTCATTATCTGCTTGTGAGGCGCCTTGTACAGGGTAAATAATACAGTATATCGTTATTTGGAATACATGAATTTCATGTGTGTTCTGTGTCTACAAAGATCTGGGAAAGTGTAGGATGAAAGGAAATGCCAGGCAAGAAATGCTGAACACATACCTAAAGCAGATACTTTTTCCTTGTCATACTAATAACGACGTGAAGTGTATAATATGTGAAGACTTTAGTACAAATATCAAATAAACACATGTGCTTTTACTGAAGACTGTAACCACAGTGAAAAAAAAAAAAAAACCAAACAAACAAAAAAATATTCGATTTACATGTTGCTGTCAATGAGTTAAAAACCCAAGCTCAAATGCCACTTGACAGGAATTTGATAAGTATACTTGAATGGTGTAGAGGTAACAACTGCTGCCTTTCTTTTTAGTTTATCAAGGTACAGCACAACAAGCTAATCTATAATGTATGAACATGGTTCATTCCAAGCATTCTTTCCATAACATTTTTTGTTCAATGCAACACTGTCATTGAGATTAAAAACTAATTAGGATTATTTATTAGCAGAAAAATTAGATCCTAGATGATAATTTTACTTCTGAATTTCTAGCTAAAGACCACTGGTTAGGTGTGAAATGTGACGTATAAACAGTTAAACACTGCATTGTATTCTTATTTTGTGATAATGTGTTAATGATTTCATAAAATAAAGTGTTCTTTTTTTGTCCTTAGACCTCTCCTTTTCTGTTATTATAAGCCTTATTTTACTTAATGTTTGATCTGCTCATTATTTTGAGCACTTTGTTGCTCATAGAAATACACATATAATAAAAGAACAGATATTCTCGTAACTGTTTCCAGTCCATTTTCTATAGCGACATTGTGAGAAAAAAAAAACAAGACGCTGATTACGCTCCAAATCTCTTAAATTCTGTGCTACTTCCAAATTGGATAAAGCTGGTTTTAAAAACTGATGCATATAAAAAGTTTAATGAAAACTGTGCTTACATTTGAAGTGATATATTGGAAAAAAAAACAATGATTTTCCAATTACTTATTATGGATTATTAGAATTTAGTAACATAACATTACATTCTCAAACCTGCCTAATCCAATTCAGGATTTTGGGGGGCAAGGCCTGACTTATGCCCATCCGGCACAATTCAGGAAACCGCTGTTGACAGAGAACCAGTCCTCTGCAGGATCCACTCACACAAGACCATTTTAGAATCATTAACCTATTTAATGAGTAGGTCTTTAGAGTTGCAGGAGGATAACCAATGCAAACAGAAGGAAAATGAGCAAACTCCACCCCAACAATGATCAGGGCATGGGAATCAAACTAAGGACAATGTTATCCACTTTACCAACTACATCAACCATTAGAAACTAGTGTTGAACACAATTTTAATTAAAAAAAGTATTTATACATACAAATAATGTGGAAAACTATTTTTCATTTTCATTTTTTAAAATGCTGAATTTATTTTATGTTTCTCATTTGAAACGGTAATACTAGTAAACAATGACATTTCACCAAAATGGCACTCCTTTTATTGTCTTTTTTTTTTTTAAATTGAGAAAGTTTTTATTTGGGGTTCTTTTAGAGAGATTTATTGAGTGAGAAAAATCGCAGCAAACCGGTATTAACTACATCTTTTTTAGAACAGTACTAGTAATTAAATATAATGCTTTTACTGCTAGGCAGCATGGTGGTGCAGTGGTTAAAACTGCTGTTTCGCAGCTGCAGAACACACATACTGTATATTGCTTCTGCAGGAAACAGCACATTAATACAGGTATTAAAGACAGAATGCAGAAATGTGCCTGATACTGTACTCAATCTGAAATGTGATGTTTAAAATAACATTTCTGGAATGGTGCAGACGTCTTTGTGGATTCTGCATATTTTCAAATTGATTGGAAAAAACTTGGTCACTCAGTGGGTACACCAATTTTCCAAACATATCTTTAAGTATTTTATCTTTTAGTATTCAGTGACTCTAAATTGCCACAGTAGCAGTAAGTGTAGGTGTGTATATGTTTTTACTGCAAAAGAGCAAGAGGTCCCCAACAACTTTCCAACTGAATTAAAATGTTCGCAATTCTTAGCATGAAACTATGTTTTCCAATAATTAGCAGTTTAAAAAAAAACAAACATACTGTTTGAACACATTACTGTACCTCTGGAGTCCCTGAAGTCAACATGATCAGGTGCATAATGCTTGCAGAGCCTCTCCAAGATTTGTTTATAGTGCATGAGGCGGTGAAGTGGTCTCAGAAAAAAGATGTTCAGAGGAAGATAGCAGACCTTCTGCAGCTCAAAGTCCCGGCACATTACCTCTAACTTGCGTGATGCCTTTATGGCCTTTTCCAACTCCAATAACACTTCAGAGTTCCTTTGGAGGTTTACAGTTAGTTGCTACAAAGATAAAGAACATGGATGTAAAGGAAAGTAAACACTTTGATTCCATTACATCATTTGTACTGATTGGTATGGGAAGCTCATACAAATTAAAGATTAATTCAAAGATATTAGCATAAGGAAAACAGTAACCAGTATTCCTCACTTTAACACTTCATTTACCAAAACACACACATTCATCAGATCTTAAGGTAAACATCATTGTTAAGGTAAACATCACATTCACACATCTCAGATATTACGGACAATAGCTTTAATGAAATCCATTTACTAGATTGGAGGAAAGTAAAAAGAGGGTAGGTGTAATGATTCAGAAATAACAGCAATGACTTTAAATTTCAGCTATAAAAAATACAGTGGGGGACTGGCAACCAATGATTTCAGAGGTGAAATGTAACATAACTGTCTCTGGCTGGGATACTGCCAAATTAAGCCAAAACAATTTTAATAATGGACCTTTAGAAAATGGAGATTACACCATATGACACTTTCACTTATCACTGTTAGAAAGAACTGTCTTAACCTTCTTGACCATTGAAGATTAAAAAAATGTGTTGACCTTATGTGTTAGAGTATAGGAAATGGTGGTATCAAGAAACGTGAAAAAAGCTATTCAAGCCCATTTAAAGCTAAATAAATGCCTAATATTGTCCATCCTTTCATGAATTTTTATGTCAGCGGCAATTACAAAGAACACATATATATTTTTATATCAGAAATGCAAATTTACTTTCCAGTTTCAAAGTCCATAATGAGCAAAAATGAATAATGTAGCACTATCAAGTTCTCCTTCTTCTGTGAAAGGACAAAAGGGACTGTAACCATCACAGTATGGGGAGGACCAGGCTTAAAACGAGTTGCTGGTCCATTATAATGCACACACCAACCCACCCTGGGACCATGGTGATAATCCTCCGCAATTATATTATAGTTTTATAGTACATATTTAATAAAGTCTTTATAAAGAATTCAGACCCCTTTTTTGTACATTGTTGCAGACTTACACTAAAATCATTTAAATTTATGTTTTCCCTCAAAGAATAATTAATATCCCAGAATGAAAAAAGAAAGGATTTTAGTAATTTTTAAAAATTTATGTAAAAAAATTAAACTGAAATATCACATTGACACAAGTATTCAGAACTTTTGCTATGACACTTGGATGTACCTGAGCCAGATTTCTATTCTATTGATTACTGTTGAGATGTTTCTACACCTTGTTTAGAGTCCATCCGTGGTAAATTCAATTAACAGCAGAAGGCGAGGAAAAGCATACATGTCTAAGGAAGGGCGCACAGCTGATAATGTGTATCAGACACAAAAAGCCATGAGGTCAAAAGAATTACCAGAGAGCTTACAGTCAAGATTGTGTTGAGGTACAAATCCATTGAAGGCTACAGTGAAATTTCTTTCATTGAAGTTTTAAAAGTTTCCCAAGAGTGGAGCAGCCTCTATAAATCTTTGTTACAACCACAAGTCTTCCTAGAGCTGGCTGCCTAACCAAAATGAGTAAGCAGGGATGGGTTGTTGGGCTTTGGTAAGAGAGGTGACCAAGAACCCTATAGTCACTGTGAATTAACTCCAGAGAACTTCTGTGGAGATGGAAGAAGCCTCCAGAAGGACCACCAGTGCAACAATCTACTAATTGGGGTTTTAGGACAGAGTGGCCACATGACACATAAAAGCCTTGCTTGGCATTGCAAAAAGGCATCTGAAAGACTTTCAGACAGTGAGAAGCAAGATTCTCTGGTCTGTTGAAACCAAGATGGAACTGTTTGGCCTCAATTCTTAAGTGTCACCCTGAAGGAATCCAGGCACTGGTCATCATTAGCACTATACCATTCAAGTGGTAAAGCACGGTAGTGGTAGCATCATGCTGTGGGGTTGTTTTTCAGCAGACTGAGATATACTTAATGAAAACCTACTCCAGAGCACTCTGGAGCTCAGAGTGAGCCAAAGGTCACTTTACAACAGAACAATAACCCTAAGCATAAAGCAAAGACAACACAGGAGTGGCTTAGTGTCAAGTTTGTGAGTGTTCTTGAGTGACCCGGTCAGATTCAATCAAACATCTCTGTGGAGACCTTGAAATAGCTGTTCACTGACATTCTCCGTTTACTGTCTCACAGCTTGAGAGGACTGCATAAAATAATGGCAGAAAATCTGAAAATCCAGGTGTGCAAAGCTTTTTGCTTCATACCCAAGAACACTCAAGGCTGTAAATGCTGCCAAAACGCTAACTGAATCCTACTTACGTACATATATACGTCCATAGCCTGCAGCTTGGTTTATGAATGTTTAAACTCTCAAAAGCTGGATGCGAAGTTATCGATGCTTGACAGATGCCAAATGTCACTTCAACACAACAAGTCCAGCAGATACTAACGTAATTGAAACAAACCATGAAACTCAAACCGATTATGACAGCAGCAATCCAAGCTGTGAGATTTGAGGCAAGGTTGCTTTTCACATGGCCAACTGTATGTTGCATGCTCAAGAGTAAGCTCAGCGCACAGCTTGGTCATATTACAACCGGAGGGCCGAACTGACAACGTGGCATACAAAGAGATCTTTAACAAATAATTATTGGTATATTTTCCCTCAGTTTAAAAAGGTTTACTTTTCTTCTTAATAAAAATTTTAAGGCAGTACTTCGCTGCTGCTCAAGCGGGTATTTTGCTAATTTTTTAATAAATTTGTAAGATTTTCTAAAATCCTGTATTGACTTTGTCATTCTGGGGTGTTGGTTGATGAGTAGAAAAAAAGAAATGAAAAGGTTTTAACATATGAATATAACATAAAATGTGGAAAAGATAAAAGGATCTGCTATATATTTTGTTGAGAAAAACAAAAGTTGAAAAAAGAATTTGACACAGTATTTGAGAGAATCAAAAAAGTAAAATGAATTGCATAGAAAAAAAATCAAATGTCTTTAAAGATGATCTATCAAGAAAAAGGTATAAAAAAGGAAAAAGAAACAACAATTGAACAGTAACCTAACAGAAAGTCAAGTATGATGGGCCTTAAAAACAAAGCCAATACTAAAACCAGGTGAGCAGGCAATATACTAATGAACATGTTCACAACGATTCATTCCAGGAGTTAATTTAAACTTGTACAAGATAATGGAAGATGCTACAATAACCATCTAAATAAAGTATATCAATTAATCTATCAGTATCAAACAGGTGATGGCAGAGAATGCTCAGATTAAACGCTCAATTAGTCTGAGCTCATAAGTCAGAACATAACTCTGAAGATTTAAAAAGAAGCAAAACAGTCATATAAACCATATAATAGAAAATGAAAGCTGGATTTAACAGAGGATTAGAAATGTGAAATTATATAGTGATAATTTGGTAATGGAGAAAGCTAAAGAATAAAGACTTTTCTTCTATCAACATTATATTAAGGTTTCTGACCACCTTAAACATAACAAACAAAGACTCTTGAGAAAGTATGTAGATGTCCTAATTTAACTTGGCATTCCCACAGGAAACCAAAATGACCAGTAGCAGCAGCACACTGAAATTAATATAAGCACGGATTTATTCATAATTTAAAATAAGAATATAGCCTAAGGATACCTGTTATTTTATTTATTTAACTTTTATATAGAAAATGCAGTGAATTCAGAAAGTATGCAGAACCTTCTGCACATTTTATTGCTTTGCAAATTTAATTTTAAATGGATAATGTGCCAATTTTGTCAACCAATCTACACTTAATGATCCATAAGAACAAAATGAAAACATTTTCAGAAAAGCTTGCAGATTAATTAAAAATTTAAAACAGAAATCTCTCAGGTATATATATATGTAAACATTTACAGTGGTACACTACTGCAAAGAAAAACTGCAAAATATGTAATCTTCCTGGACTCAAAGATCCCGACAGACAGAGGCTATCATTAATAAAAATAAACACCATTCTTCAATGCTGCAATTGTTATTCATTAGTAAAAAATAAACAAGCTGGTATGTATTATCAGCAAAAAAGTAAAATGCTTCATAATCTGAGGTGTGTTGAGTCGGGGTTGGCTTCATATTTCTTGGCAGCTTGAACCTGGAACCTCCAACATTCAAAAAGTTTCCGTACTTTTATATTTTGCTGGAAACAGTGAAGGCAGGAAGAGTAGTAATTGGTTGTGTGTGAGAGTGTCATGTGACTAGTTTTGTCTGGCAAGCCGGCTGCCGTTGCAGTTTAGTATGAGTTGTCACCGTGTGGGGAAGATGGCTGTGAAACTGCAAAATTGCACCAAAGAGGAACAGCGTTTTATTATATGTTTTCTGTAGGCAGAAGGTGTGTCAGGAGCACAAATTCATCTTCGCATGTGTGCTCAGTATAGGGATAAAATTCTCTCTCGTAGAGTTGACTATGAGTGGATTGAAATGTTTGAAAATGGCACTACTAGTGTGACAGATACAGAATGCTCTAGACGTTCAGCAATAGCCACGACCACGAGGAATGAAGAAAAATGATGATATGAAAGCAATTGTGCATCAGTGGCTACACGCTCAACCAAAATCATTTTTTGCTGATGGCATTAAAAAGTTAGTATGACACTGGGAAAATTGCATCGCAAAGGAAGGTGACTATGTAGAAAAGTGATGCAATTTGTTTTTAAAATTCTTAATAAATAGAGTTTAAAAAAAGTGCAGAAACGTTTTGAGCGTCCCTCATGTATAAATCTATACATTACTTATAACAATTTAAGGATAACAGGAATATTGCAATAAAATGTAATACACAAATACATGCAAAATGACATAACACTGAAAAAATGCATGATACTGTAAGACAATGGACAAAAGAAATGCTTAATAATTAATATTTAAATACCAGCAGATGAAAACAAGACTAGAATTTGCATGACAAATTTCTAAGATATAAAGACACTCAGACTGAAGCTCAAAGAACATGGGATTTGAAAACTAGGAGCAGAGCATGCTAATGTCATCCATAAAATGACATCTAAATAGAGTTGTTAATAGAAAGAGCTGTAATAATAATAATTTATTACATATGAAATGTGCATAAGTCTTGAAAAAGAGATACAGACTATACAGCAGTCCAACAAACCAATGACACTAATCATCATGGTAGTTGTGTTAAAAATTGATCAGGGAAACACAGAATGTGCCTCAACTGTGTACACTTTGATAAACACCAGCACTTCTCTTTACCAACACTAGATGGCATTATAGTCAAACAACACCAATATCCTAAATGTAGGCTGAAATTTAACCATAATCTACAGAGATGGAAGGCTATAGATTCTTTGCTTGACTGCTTGTATATATACATGGGGAGATGTTGACACTGTATAACATTCCAAGAAATTGTTCTTCTTTACAGAATGATCATGCAGGAATTTAACAGAGACTGCTCAATAGCATTTAAAGTCAAAAGGAGTATCACTAGCAACACTGAGGTCAGTTAATGTGTACATTTTTTCAACCTGAAACAGAACCAGGAATGGAAAGCTGTTTATCAAAGTTTATGCCTAGCCTCACAGAAATCAAGGCTCTTAACACATCTACTGTATTTATACCAATTATTAAATGTCAATCCAACCAAGCTCTTATTACAGATTTTAGAATATTACTATTTTCAAAATGCCTAGTGATTGTGTTTCTCATTGAGAATCCATGTCAACACAGAGTGAAATATTATTTTTTTTTTTGCTACTTGTTGTAATGCAGCACCACTTTAATCTGCAATCTGTCTCACTGTAGCGGTAAATGAAATAAATGACCCAGTAGCAACATTGTATTTGATTTGATACAAGTTAATAACATGGAAATATTCTCTCACTGAACATGGGGCTTCTACTAATGAAATGCTGCAATTTAAAATAAAATTGTCTTCCTTATCACTAATTAACAATTTATACTGAACTCATGTACTTCACAGATAAGTTCATAGTGAAACAGTAAGCAAAAATAAATGAATTGCAGCATTAAAAAGTATGCGTATGCACTGACCTGAACAACCACAAATTACTGGAATGCCTTAGTAAAGGGACACCACCTAGAAACTTTTGAATGATATATCTATTATTTTTCTAAATGTTCTGATTTTTCTAGAAGGGTCACAGGGTACCAGGGCCTAGTCTGAGAGGCTCTGACAGAAAGAAAGAATGAGAGGCCAGTCCAACACATTCCATCAACTCAAAATGTACTGGTTTAGAATGATGCCTCTAGTGCAAATAGCAATCCAAAAACAATTATCTTAAAGACATACTATGAAAAACTTGGACCAATAATGGCCTCTTCTCAGAAAAGCACACGGATCATTTACTGTAGTTTGTTGACAGAGGTAAACAGTGGGCAGATGGTAAGTCATTCCAGAAAATTGTACAAAACTCTACTTAATGACATCAGTAATTTCTGCAAATGTCTGCTGCATTTGTTAGAACAGGTATAATGACTAAAAATGTCTGCACAGGAGATGCTTGAGGCCTTTTGCACTATTGATCAAGTGAAATTTGGCAAGGCAATGTTAACCTCCAAATTGCTGAGATGTGCAGATTGACTAAATTCACATAGATGGATATATTAAAAACCATCTTAATAAAACAATTGCAAAATTAAACTAGAGTTAATATTTTTTTTAAAATTGTACCTAAATATACTAACTGTTGTTGAACAATGTTATTTATTTGGAAGATTTGTTGAAATGACAGAAATAAAACATTTGGTACTATAAACTAAAGTTATGGCTATCTACCAGTTGCAGAAAGTTTTGAACCACTCTTATGAACTTGACTTATATGATCTTTCTAAAAAGAGTTTCCTTGGTAGCTCTGAATAGCAGAATACATTTGACACTGACAAAGCTCAATCACAACTGTGCGCTGTCTAAAGACTCTTCTTACTTACCTTGATTGCCTGAATATTCTTCAGCATGACATCACCAATTCTTTGATAATCCCCTTTGATGTGGGCATTTGAGCGGCCTTCCCTGCCAGGAGCAGAACACAATTAATGAAATCATGGCCAAAAAGTACTTTGTTACCACACTGTAAAGCTCTTGTCTTTGTCACTGAAACAATACTTTTTGTTACCACACTGTAAAGCTCTTGTCTTTGTCACTGAAACAATACCATTCACATTCAAGATAGGAAAGTTGGTATTAAAGAAATTACAGTATAAAATGCTTCAGTCAGCTAATCTTTTCGTTTTAAAACTATTTTTCTAATGAAAACAAATTTAAAGTGCTTAAGTGGGAAATTGTACATTAATATAAAATAAAACTTTCAACACTAGATAAAGAATAAAGTCAAAAGACCAGTAAACTAAGAGGAACACAGACAGATTTAAGTTTGAAAAAAAAAAAAAAAAAGAAAATTAAATGACACATTAATGCAGTTAAAAAGAGAAAGGAACAATTTTCATCTAACATGGTACTAAAATTATTGATAGATATTACATATGAATTACCATCTTTTCCTGATGCACACACACACACACACACACACATATATACATATATATATATATATATATATATACACACACACATATATATATATATAAATAAATATATATAAATAAATATATATATACACACACACACATTTCACATATATTTTATATATATATATATATATTTTATATATATATATATATATATATATATATATATATATATATATTGTGGAAATCGTACCCCCAGACACAGACAGACGGACACCAGGATGTATAAAACACACTCCTTTATTTTCCTTTGCACCACAATGCCTTCTTTCACCAACTCTCTTGCTTTCTTCCTCTTTCTCTTCTTCTTTTTCTCTTTCTTTCTCTCTTTCTCTTTGACCTCCTTCCTCCTCCTCCTCCTCCTCACAAGCTTCGTCTCCTTCCTCCCAACTCTGGCTCATTGTCTGGAAGGAGGCGGCCCCTTTTATCAGGACCCAGATGAGCCCCAGGTGCTCCCCTTGACGTCACTTCCTGGTGTGGCGGAAGTGTCAGGAAAGCCCCTGGAAGCACTCCGGGTCTTCTTGGAGTTATTGCGGCATTTTAAGTAACCGGAAACTATACAGATATAATGTAAAAGGCGATATCCCTCACATAGTTATACGGCGGTAAAAATCACATAAGAGAAAGAATAACTTAGCTTTCTTTAATGACGATTTATGCGGCATAACAGACGAAAGGAAGCCATAGAAAGACAATATCAAGGTGGGATCTTGATCTATAGAGTCTACATTTTTCATCACTGCGCTGAAAGGATTTTCCGGACGGATGACATCATCCATCCATTGGCTTCGAAGGGTTTGACTGTTTGTCCACATATTTATACTCTCTGCTCCACGTGCAGACCCCCCTCTGGTCTCCAAACAAGGAAAGGATTCATTTTCATCTCAGGAATAGTACATTGTTTTTCGCAGTTGTCCCCTACATTCTCCAAACTGTTAAAGTAGTGGTTTTCTAAATGCAGGCAGACTAGCCCCTGTGTGCCAAACTTGGCCTGCACATGTGAATGAATCCATAAAATAATTTCAGAGCACAGTGACATTAAACTTACATTCGTGTTACACCCCCGCAGGAAATTCACGCAGTGTACACCTGGAGCACATCTGGGTGCAACATAAAAAGGGGCTGCCTCACTCCATTTGTCCTAGCCAGAGTTGGGTGGCAGAGGACAGAGTTTGTGGGAGAGGAGTGCAGGCGGCAAAGCAAAAGAGAAGAAAAAGGAAAAGAAAGGACTGTAAGTTTGGGCTGTTTGGTGCACTATGATGTGTGCAGGAAGGACTGTAAAAATAAACATGTGGGTTTTGGAACATTCTGAGCCATCTCTGTTCTGGGTGTCTTCCACAATATATTATGTTAAATGGGAGTGGGATGCAGGTTATACAAGGATGCAGGATACCAAAACATTTTTAAATACAATCCTTGTTCTTTCTGCAATAAATTATTACCAGATGTATACAAGACTCAATTATACAGGTCCACAATTTGTTATCAGCATCTCCTCTAGCATACAATTATTAAACCTGCAGCAATTAGATGTTCCGAGGCTCCCTGAGTGAACCAACAGATAATGAGTGCTTTGTGGAGAGTAGGAGCAGCCCGAGTGATGGCGTCTCCCCTTTTTTTGTTCGCAGTGCATCTTTACAGCACAAAGTGCTTACGACATGTTAGGTGTTCTTTAAAAGACACACTTTTTTTCGTGGCGACAGCTAATGTAACCCTTGAAAATACAGAACTTCACAAAACAAGGGTGCACTGGGAGTATTAAGTACTGCAATCCAACCGTCTACATAAGGCATAAAAATGTCACCTGTGATTACTAAAACACATTAAATGCATTCATTAACCAAACTTGTTCTTTTCTGCAGCTATGGTTTGGTTCATCACTCAAATCTGGTACTCACTAGAACAAACCCTCCTAACTTTGATGAGTGAAAATGACAGTTTAATTTTCAAGGCATATTTTATTTATGTTGCATGTGGTGTCACTGAAATAAACAAATGAAAAGATAAACACATAAAAATAAGCAACAAAAACATTATTTCACAACACATTTAGTTATTTCTACTCAGACATTGCTTTATTACTGTCACATTTCACAACGCCTTTATCTTCATATTTATTTATTTTTTTCCCTGAAATATTCCTCTACAGAAAATTGTCCTGTTCCCTATCCATCTATATTTCATATAAATTAAGGCACCATGAGTCAGTAGCTCACAAGTGAAAGAAATGAACGATCTTTGCAGTGATCGGTTGTATTTTCTCATTAGTGTAGCAACGCAGACAGACTGTAAATATCTAACTATGAATAATTGTTAAATGAATATTTCAGTCTACAAGGAGGACCTACACTATGTGTCAGGTTCTGAATGTTCAAAACAAGGAGCCCTTTTTGTGACCTGCCTGCATTTGTCTTGTTTTATAATAATTATTTTATATGCTACACAAAAACGCCATCTTTGCAATACTACATTAGCATTATTGATTTGCAATAGTTTTATATATAGAAATTTACAAATATTCTGTAAAAAGCAGCGTGTATATGTATATCTAACAAAAGTTTAAAATAAACCAGACAAAGCATAGTTTATTGTTAGTTCTGAATAATAAATATAAAAAAATAAAAATAAAATAATTATAAATAAATAAACCTGGTAGACAACAGAGTGTGCTAGATTCACCTGTACCGCAGGTTAAGTTGTGTGCAGTATGTGGAAGTGGGTGGTCAAGGACTGACTCACAAAACTAACAAACTGACTGTCCTTTTCCATTTACAGCTGAATAAAAACAATATTTTGCCTAATTACTTTAGGCAATGCATGTTATGTGAACAGTCTGATCTAGCGCAAACTATTAATAACACAAATATCAGACATATAGTAGTTATCATCCATTATTTTTAATGGGAAAAACAAAGACCTTTTTTGCATATTTGGGTGCTTAACAGTTATTCAAGTAAGACCTTTTTTGTAATAAATTCAAATTATTCAAAAAAGTGATATTCAACTTGACAGCCAGAGTAGACAGTTATTTTTTTTCTTTAGTTTAAGCTGAACATAAAAGTGCAAATTCTTTGCTTTGTAACCAAGTATGTCATATACATGTCATCTCTTTTCCTAAACACAAATACCAAAGCATCCAGCATGTTCTCTTTGATTTACTAGGTTAGCACACAGCAGGCAGCTAATTGGGAGTCTTTGCTATCCCCCTGTGAGCTTCTAAACTTGATAGTTCATTGCCTATCATTTTGCACTTACATTGTATTCACTGCAGCAGGAGCAGACAGAGAAATCCCATTTACGAATGCCACCCTATCGAAAATGTCTCACTGCACAGAGAGGCAAGTGCTTAGTGAATTAAGGACTCCTTTTGGGAGCAGACAGCTACTTTAGCTTGCCAAATGAAGACGTTTCCAGATTTCGATGAATGTATGTCATAGTCCACTTTGAAACCTTTGTGTATAAAAACATCCACACTGTACTTGAACTTACTGCTTACAGGTACATATGATAATACTGCAGCAGTCAAACACCATGCAGGTAAGGAAGTCTTGGAGAATTACTTTGCACCTGGAAGCAAGGTTCTCACAAGTTAAGAGCTATTTCAGCATGTGAGCAAGGTGGCCGGGATTGTAATGTGAATTCTGCTGTTTTGCAAAAGTACAAAATTTAGCAGCAGAGGAAAAATATGAGTTAGATGGAGAATATAATTTAACATAACATGAATCAATGCTGTTGTTTAGTAATGTATATGTTTTATGGCGAGCAACGCAACACTTACAAGTAGTGCAATAATTTGTGAATGCGGGCTATTGTCAGTTGCAGGTTAATTTGTTCAGGTGTTCTCGTTATTTATATTCTTTTTAATAAAAGTGTGTGCAAATTTGTGTTATACATGTGTACAGGGTATATTCAGGACAAGATGATACTGTTCCAGTCTTGCCAGAATACATTATGACTGAGCTATATTGTATGCTTGTTGATGTGTGGTACATTACAGAATAACTAATATACTGTACATTTACATTACATTTTATCTGCTGAATAATATGCATCCAAACTATATTCCAACATGTTTTGTTACTAAATAATATATTCTTGACAATAATATTATCTCTCTATTATAAAAAAAATCCTGTAGAGAAACAGTAGGGCGACGATACATGATCTTCACATTAAGATCACAGAAGACACTTAAAAGACCCGCAAGACTAGAGAGATTGGCCACTGAGCGTCTCGCGGGGACCTTAAACATGAGACTTTGTTGCAAGAGATTGACCCAGGACCGTCTTGCGATGACGTAGAACATGAGATTCTTGCAAGATATGCCCTACTTACACATAAATAAAAGCAAGGGCAGCCAGCAAACACAGGTGTATTTTGGCTTTGGGCACACAGATCCAGGGCTCTCAGCGCATATAAAGCGTATAAGGACAATACGTTATAAATCAAACGTAGACGACAAAGCGAAGAGGAAAGCAGCGCGGAGAAAAGAGACTCAAAAGCATTGGAGAGAAAAAAAAGAAGCTAGGTGCAAATTCAGAAAATAAGGAAAGTAATTATCAGCCCGGAACAAGTGTAATTGAAAAAAAAGCATGTCCAATCTGGATGTTGGTGCTATACACAGGCAGAGCAGGTTAGAGATTATGAAAGCAGTGGAATTCAAAAGGCTCAAAAAAAAAAAAAAAATAGTTGGCGTGATACACATGTGGAGAAAGTTAAAGAATATGAAAGTAAGAAAATTAGAAAGTATAAAAAAAAGAAAGTAAAAGATCACAGGAGCGCAAACAAATGGAAATTATTACTCAAAAAAAGGGAAAATAATCACTACGAACCAGGTGTCATAAAAAAAAAAAAAGCAGGATAAAGTGAGGTCAGAAATAAAAGACAGAGTAGAAAACAAAGTAAAACGTCATAAAAAGGTTAAAAAAAAAGGGGGCCAAACACATGCAGAGCAGGTTAGAGATAATGTAAACTGAAAAACAAGAGACTCAAAAAAAAACTTAGGCACCAAACACATAAAGAGCAAGATGCAGACAATCAGAGCAGAAAAAAACGAAAGTAAACTTCGCATTAGCGCAAAGAAAGAAAAATTATTACTCGGAGAAATAACGGAAAGGCGAATAGAGATCGAATATATGGACACAGGTGATATGTAAGAAGTATGCAAATATTGTAAGGTTTTGAAGTTTAAGTCAAGAGACTTTCAAAAACGGAGTTTACCTCACATGCATTTATTGGTTACTTTGCAAAAAAATTATTAACTGCTGATGATTCGATTGTTTTGTCTGTGCTGAAATTCCAAACATGAATTATGGTACAAAGTCATTAAACACATGTCTCACAGACCTCATTAAAAAGATTCAGCAAGTTGGGACTCGAAAGATTCAAAATATTGTTTTTACAGAAAAAAGAATCTTAAAAGTGTGCATCCGGGAAAACAAAAATGGGGGTTGACGAGCGAAGCCCCCTAGTATTTATATACATTAATGGTGCTGACAAGTTGTATCAGTTATAACAGCTTCATAAGGCGTAGTTATTAACTATACCAGTAGGTATCATTTGGCTACGGTATTGTTAATCAGTCTGTCAAGTAGCACTGTGCAGGACTGATTGAGGTACTTATTTCTGACATTTATTCTACAAATGTGCACGTGACTTCAATGATTGTTTTTTCCTACAAGCCGAAAAAAGCATGGCAAGTCATCAAACATCAAAACAATGGTAGCACTTTTGACATTAACAAACTTATTAATAGGGAGTTTACCCATGAACAGACTATTAATCTGTAACATCACACTAAACTAAGCATCAGGAGTGGAGAAAAAACAAAAACAAAAACAAAAAAAACACCTGGAGCAGAAACGCATTCAAAACTACATTTTACACTTTGACTTTCACCCACTGCAGCAGCATGGCGATGTACTCACTGCACTGTTCAAATAGTTTTAAACTCTCAAAACTGGGTAGTTGTTACTTCACAACTCCTAGATTTGCCAAATCTGACTCCTTGTGACTTTCTTTCAATATATATGTAAGGGCAGAGGTGGACTGGCATCCAAAAGGTTCATCTTGTTGGTGGGACAGAAAGTGTCTGCAGACCAGGGTTATGTGTTCCTGCAGTACACACAGTAGCAGCATCCCACTGGTGGAACTGCCATATGGATACCTGCAGGACAGGCTAAGAATTACAGTACCATGGAACACCCTGTTAAGGGTGTATATATGTGTGTCTGTATATATTAGGAAAAGTAAATTACAGACTGACACCTTCAAGAATAGTTCAGATAATAAATCTTCACAAGCTTTTCATATTGGGGCGATTTATAGGTTCATACAGATTTCCATTACTTTGATAATTATTTGACCTGCTAGGAATGATGACAACCTTATTATTATTATCAGATATTATAAAAGATGCATATATGTCTTTTATTTTAGTTATTTTGACTCTCCCATACAAAGCAAAGCACCACAAACATTTCAGGTAATAAATAACTGAATAACCACAGACAAAAAGCTAATTATGTGAATTGTTTATGATGGCAATATTTAAAGAGATTTCAGCATTGTCCAAACATCAATGTTTAATTTTAAACAGGGCAAATTTTCAAAAGCATGATATTCTGTGCAAATTACTTCTCCCAAAGTTTTCTAAAGCCACACTTGTATGTCATTCTCTAAGGCTGGCTCCCTTTTTTACATCAGAGTTGCTGTAGCTTATTACAAGTATTTAGGCTAGCAATGCTCTTGCTCAGCTTTGCAGTGTTTATTTTTGGTATGTATCTACGGCCTAAAAGGAAAAGTGTCCAATAATACACAACCAATGCAACAAAGCAAAAGGGAAAGCCTCTTACATACAGATGCTGGCATAAGTAGTAAATTGTAAATCATTAGGCGCAGCTCATATATTTATGAAAGTGACAGTTGCCATGCAGAGGAATTTGATTATACAATTTTCTCAGGGCAAGACTTAGCTGAAAATTCCCAGGGTGAAACATGGAAATCATCACTGCAGCCTTACATAACATTTACTTATTTGGCTGATGCCTTTATACAAGGCGACTTAAAATTATTATGATATGATTGGCTATATTTCTTATGGTTTTCCAATTGGAGCACAGGCAGGTCAAGTGACATGCTCAGGGTCACACAATGTCACTAGCAGGATTTGAACTTACATCCTCAGGGTTTGAAGAACAATGCCTTAACCATTACATAACTACCACCATCATAACTAACAGTGAACTCACAAACCAGCATGAATCATAAAACCTATTTGCTTTGCAAAGTTAACTGTTTGAAAAATTCCCATAAAATAAATGTGGGAAGTAAACAACCGAATCACATGCTGGTAAAACAGATTGTTATTCCCAAGTCTGATGGTTTACAGAGTCTATTGGTCAACTGAGTAAAAACGAGAAAAGAGCTTCTCAAAGTAACAAAACAAAAAGGTACTTCATCACACACCCGCAGAATAGAAAGTATCAAATAGAACAAAACAAATTAGGAGTGTTTTCACTTAAAATTGAGAACTGTGACATAAGTGAATGAAAGAATTTTTGAATTCAATTTGGGTTCAGAAAAAAGTCAAGTGAAAATTGCAAAGTAGATTACAGGAAAACATGCTGGCATTTGCCCTCCCAAATTTTCTTTTACATTTTTATACCTCCACAATAGTTTTAAGTTGATACAGAATAACAGGTCATTACAGTATAATTTTTATTATTTGAAATATGCTGCAGGCATTTGTCATAGATAATATTCTTAATTAGAAGCCAATTATCACTGTAGAAGATACTTTTTTGTCTTAGTTCAATCCCATTTTAAGAGTTAGAAATCCTAGTTGCATTGTCTACTTTTAGGGAGCTGCTCTCAGTGTCTTTGGTATAGTGTCACTTGTGCCCATCAGTACTGAAATGAAAATATCACAGTTTAAGGAAAATTCAGGCTTCTGCATCTGTGTGTGTTCATCATAAAGTAATTTTTCACAAAATATTTAGGAAAAATAGGAACAAAACCATTAAAGCATCTGAGAAGTAAAAAATACTCTGATGTTCTCAGAAATGGAATGTCCACAATATGTAGGAGAATGAAAGCACTAACAAGCCATATAATTAAAAGATGTGTTTCATTAAATGACATGTCTCAGCAGTAAGAATTGACTTCCATTTAGAAAATGTTCTTCTGAAAAATAACAGTGACTGTGAAACTTGGGGAACTGAGTTTAAGTCACTTACTTTAGATTATATTAACAAATGTACAGTATTGGTACATTGACAAGTTTTGAGGACTAAACTCAGCAGGCTTCTTTTAATCTGGGATAGTGACCCACTCATGATAGGAGCCTGTTGGAGTTTAAGTAGACAATGAAATGTTGTATATATGTACTCTTAATGTAAATTATATCTCAGCACTAATAAATTGCAGGAAAACAAAACCTAGAATTATCCATTAAGGCAGCATATTGAATGCTGTGAGAGTAGCAGTTCTGTATTAGCTTGCTCCAGCCTGCATGCAAAACAGGCGTATTGGTTCCTCCTGAACTTCACAGAACCCTTATTCATAGTCTCCACACTCTGTACAGCCTGATACACAGATTTTCTTGGTGACAGGCAAAACTTGTATTTATTGTCTACTGTTTTCCAGAGTCAGCAAGAAAAACTGTTACAATGACACAATCCAAATCTGATCATTGTATACTTTATATTACCATCTTCTGGAAGAACGTGGAATGTACTGCTTTAGGTTTATTAAGCAAATTTTCTTTGTGATTACTAAACAAATTATTATGTAGTACTTGCCACAATTAGGATGCTACTGTTACAATATTATTCAAGTTTTGAATAAACAATTTGTATTTAAATATTTAAGCTATGGCCAAAAGAAAATTTGATTACTCACTTAAATCAGTAGATTGTTCATGTTTAACAATTTACTAAATGTTTTAAACAATGCTAATTTTTTTCTAGCTGACATATATTAATTATCCTTTTTGTATAAAATGGGAGGCAGTCAGGAGTTTATCAGAACCTTCAGCCTAGGTAATTGGGAAAGTGAAAACTTGAACTATGAAATGACAGCTTTTTACTTAAAAACCACAGATATTATTGTGAAACTATTTGGCCTTTTCACTTATTCTGCTCAGAATATTTGTAACTGTTATTGGGTTAACAGTACCACATTTACTGATAGTCTTACACATTGTTTGTATTTCACTAGATGCAGGCAGTGACAGCAAAAGCCACTATCATATTATACCAAGAAATGTTAAAAAAACAACTAAATAGTGCTGAACAAGGGGAGACCTCCAATTAAACTATTAGGTATCATCCAAGCTTCTAAATGGTTGTGTGAACTCCAATACAGCATTGCTGGGCTCATCTACGCCAGCCTGTCTGAGGGTTAAAGGTCCAGGGCTACTGTATATAATCTGAGACCACACATAAAACATAACAGTGAGTCTGGAGTTGGAACATGAGCATATGCTAAGAGCTAAAATAGTGGAAGGAGGAAAAATGAACTCAGTGTGGAAAGCAGTATAGTGTCAGGTGATACAGGAGGTGTTTACTGTGGATTACTGGACCACCCATCTACATAAAAGTAAAAGACTCTTAATTTACAGGTTGGCCCCAAAGTGCACAGATATTTTTTTATTTTACCCTTTCATGTGTACTTTGTCCTTTTTGTATTTCACCTTCCCTTTACATTTGTTTCCCTCCTGTTGTGGCTTTGGGTTCAGGGATAGCTTGAGAGTGCCTTACAGTCTATACTATTTATGTCCTATAAAAGTGTGGTGCAACAGCCCTGAATGTCAATTTTCAACATAAGTTAGTGGTGTCTGCAATATAAAGAGTTAGTGCTTCTGGTAATTCCAGAGAGGCACCAACTCCTTACAACTCTGTAATGGAACAGGCTGCTTCATTAAGAGAGTGTTTAATTAGTGTATGAATGTATTTTTCCACAGAACTTTGCAGAGATTCTACAATCTGTTGGCAACCCTAAAAACAATATTTGCAAATATAAATTGAAGGTTAATTAAGAACAGTGACAACAGTTCATATTTATTTCAGTTGAACCGCTTAATGTGAGATATCTTGCAGTAAAAGTATTTTGAAAAAAGTATTCACATCTTCATTTTCCACTGAATGACAGCAAAGTAAGGTGAATTTGATTGAATTAATCTTGGGTATACCTTGCCAATTGCTAAAGATGATAATAGTTATAATTGTGGATTAGATTAAACATTGTATCAGGTAATTATGGTCAAACAAACATTTGTTTTCAGAATAAAATGCAATTGCTTAGTCATCCATGAGCAACAAGATTCAAATAATGCTATGTGCACTTGTTTAAAGAAGACAACACACAAATCCATTTTTATTAAAAATTATACTGTTGATAACATAAGGGTAAAAAAAGTAATTATTTTACAGAAGGGGTTAAGAAATGCCTTTTGAATAACAGAAAACATGCCTTACCAGAGGGCAAGTCTTTGCTCAACTTCTTTTAGGAATCCAGTATGAAATTTGTATAGGGGATCTGTATTAGTGAAGATTGCATTCCTCAGTGTTTCTGGCATTGCTTCATCTTTAGCCACAGCCTTTTGAAAGAACTGGAATGGGGGAGAGGGAAACTCTATTAAAAACAAAGATTAAACAGAAAGCCACCCCTGGTTTTACACTGGCTTAAATTATTTATATATTTACCATAACACCTCCAGCAAACTGAGCTAAATGCAAGTGAAAATACAGTCAGAGCATACTGTAATAAATATGCATATATCTGTTAAGAATTTTGTGAATTGTTAAACTCAATATTAAAGCTTCAAGCAATTGTCTTCTTAGTTTTACCATGCTCTACTGAATGTGTACCAATATTATGTGTTGCTGTGCCAACATATCATTACTGTGTAACCTTTTTTGTCCCTGTCCTAACCTCTTAATTGATTTTCTTTAGGAACTAATTTTCCCATACAGCTAGCTAACTTTTATACTATAAAATACTCAGTAGAAAAAGAGTAGGACCCACAAAGCTAGATGAGAGGATACTAACCATGGCTAAAGGTCATATTGAACAAAAGAACGTAAAAATTTGCATCACATCTGCCAGCACTCTGGTAGTTTCTGCTATGAAAAATTAGTAAAGCTATATTATTATGTTAAAGATAGCATGCCCAAAATCAATTCTCAGTTCCCATATTAAGCAGTAAGTGACAAACAGGACTTGTAATATACAAATAACCACTCTGACACACATACACATATGCTAAAAAAAAAATTAGGGTTAGGCAAACCCGTTACTGCACATGGCCTATAATGCCACTCTTTTGATTAACTCGACAAATACACAACCTTTAAAACAAAGACATATTTGACAATACATTAATCACTCCTCATCAGGAGTATTATGAGCTGTTTTCGTCACTACACACACCCAAATGTGGGCAGACAAAACAAATCAAATACATTCACATACTAAAGAGCATGTCTTACTCTGTTAGGCTAAAAGAATTAAATCTCTTTAGTTCTGAACAGGCAAAGCTGCATGGAGACATAACTCAGGGCTTCAAAACTCTCAAAGGCATCAGTAGATTCATCTGGAAAAATATTTCCATGTTGCTTATGAATTTTACATATTTGCAAATATTAAAAAAAGTTTATAAAAAAAATAGGCTCTTACTATGGTGATGACCTCAAGGTCCTTCAGGTACGTTCTTTCTGTTGTCAACAATTCCTTAGCAATAAAATAAGCTTTGTCGGTAGGAAATCTCTGAAAGAATATAATAATAAAAATTATAGAATTTAGAAACACTGCTAAAAGTTCAATAATAGCTACTCAAACATTTTTGTAAATTGTCAGTCACATTAGATTAGCATCAATGAAAGCTCTTATAACCATCATAACAGTGATCAAAATGAGTAAAATTAAAATGCTGGCAAATAAACTACAAAAAAGTATAACCAAAACATTGAATATTCATTAAACATGTCCGATAAACAGAAGGTTCCAGAAATATCTGGATATATGAACAGAATGTGTTCTGCCCCATTGTGTTTAGTTCAGCAAGACACTTTATTTACAGTATCTTTCTGTTAATTTTGTTTTGTGGCAAATACTGAACATAATGACAAACATGGGGCAGCCTGCGGTAAAAGTTTAAAAATTTTGAGTACTGCTAAGAAAATCCAATCATCTACATGGAACACTTAGATGAAGTTACTTATGAATGAATATGGATCTGATTTTAATACAACAATATGATGCCATATATAAAACATGCCTAAGAGAAATCTGAAAATCATACTGAATAAAGGAATCATTCATTTGAACGTACAAAAGTGGTTCACTACTAAGCTATTTTTTTCTAAAATTGATGTGCACCATTTTCCAAAAGATCACTGCTTACCCACAAAGGCCATCTGACCTTCTCTAAATGTAAACACTGGCTTATAAAAATGTCCACAAATGCTCCACATAGGTACTGTATTTTCAAGTTAATATTGTTTAAGACTATGAAGTCCATATACCTAAAATGTTGACTTCCAGGGAAATAACATTTAAGTCACATATACTTGTTACTTCTACCATTTTTAACTCTTTTATCAATAAAAAATTCAAGCATTTGTTACCATCTAAATAGATAAGATTATTTTAGAAGAGACTGCTGACATTTAGAAATAAATACCACCTATCTCAGGAGCATTAATAGTACCTTCTTTTATAAGATGCTCAAAACCTTCATCCCATTAAATCTTTATTCATTTATTAACTTTTTATTCATTTATTATGTATACACAATACTGTCCCAATATACAGTTGTATGACTCAAAGCCAATCCATGCAGCATCAGGCACAAGCAATTAAGCAGCCCTAAGCAGGGTTCTTGGAACACAAACTCACATAACAACCACTGCATCACCAGTCAAACAGGTACATTGCATTTGACAGTATAAACACTTGCAATATTTAAATTAGATTATCCCAGTATAGGCATGTAAATGGAACAATAACAATCATAGAAATTATTTGTCATCCCATCTATTTTCACATCTACATAATCCAGTTCAAGGTCCCCAGGGACATAACCACTGCAGTATTAATTCAATCAAGCATCCACACTAACTTATTTTGGGTTAATTCAGAATTACCATCAACACCCATTTCTATGGGATACCAAAGAAAATCCAAAACGCCTGAGTAAAGAAAACAAGGCAGCCATAAGGAGAATGAGTAAACATCACACAGTGAACCATCAACAATCACACTCAGGACTCTGGAGCTGTGAGAATGGACCCTCATGTCACACAGAAATTCAATTTGTATACATCTGAAATCAGTTACATTGCATAATTGATTATTAGTTTTAAAAACAGTATCTAGAAATCTTAAGTCACTAATACATTAATGGAATACTTGAAAAGATTACTGTATAATCACAGCTAGGTTTTCACTTTATATATTAAAGAACAATGGCCAAAGCGCTATATATATATTTTTTTTTTTTCTTTAGAAGGGACTTACTTTGGGGGTTTGGTTTGTTGGGCGAAAGCAATTCAGTTTTATTTCTGTAATGTAAAATGTGCATTACTGCATTTTAAAATTAACTTAGTAGAAACATTCAAGCTGTTGTATTATACTGGTTTGTCACTCAATGAAAATTTAACTGCAACTTGTGTGTCATTACAATGTACTGACAGTTTTGCTATTGTCACTGCATAACCTGGCATCTTTAACATGCTTCAATATTACAAATTTAGAATGAGGTGTTTCTGCCATAAACAGTGCTAGTTTGATTAACATCTAAATCTGTAAATTATATTTTAATGGTTGGCCTGTAACACTTCACACTGAAGTCTCCCTTAGGGTGCCCTTTGTGTCTAGATAGATAGATAGATAGATAGATAGATAGATAGATAGATAGATAGATAGACAGACAGACAGACAGACAGACAGACAGACAGACAGACAGACAGACAGACAGACAGACAGACAGACAGACAGACAGACAGACAGACAGACAGACAGACAGACAGACAGACACTTTATTAATCCCAAGGGGAAATTCACATAATCCAGCAGCAGTATACTGATACAAAGAAACAATATTAAATTAAATAGTAACAAAAATGGAAAAAAAAAAAATAATGTTAGCATTTACTCCCCCGGGTGGAATTGAAAAGTCGCATAGTGTGGGGGAGGAACGATCTCCTCAGTCTGTCAGTGGAGCAGGACAGTGACAAAAGTCTGTCACTGAAGCTACTCCTCTGCCTGGAAATGACACTGTTCAGTGGATGCAGTGGATTATTCATGATTGACAGGAGTTTGCTTAGTGCCCGTCGCTCTGCCACAGATGTTAAACTGTCCAACTTTAATCCTACAATAGAGCCTGCCTTCTTAACAAGTTTGTCCAGGCGTGAGGCGTCTTTCATCTTTATGCTGCCACCCCAGCACACCACCGCGTAGAAGAGGGCACTCGCCACAACCGTCTGGTAGAACATCTGCAGCATCTTACTGCAGATGTTGAAGGATGCCAACCTTCTCAGAAAGTATAGTCTGCTCTGACCTTTCTTACATAGAGCATCAGTATTGGCAGTCCAGTCCAATTTGTCATCCAGCTGCACTCCCAGATATTTAAAGGTCTGCACCCTCTGCACACAGTCACCTCTGATGATCACAGGGTCCATGAGGGGCCTAGGCCTCCTAAAATCCACCACCAGCTCCTTGGTCTTGCTGGTGTTAAGGTGTAAGTGGTTTGAGTCGCACCATTTAACAAAGTCTTTGATTAACTTTCTGTACTCCTCCTCCTGCCCACACCTGATGCAGCCCACAATAGCAGTGTCATCAGCGAACTTTTGCACGTGGCAGGACTCCGAGTCATATTGGAAGTCTGATGTATATAGATTGAACAGGACCGGAGAAAGTACAGTCCCCTGCGGCGCCCCTGTATTGCTGAACACAATGTCAGACCTGCAGTTCCCAAGACGCACATATTGAGGTCTGTCTGTAAGATAGTCCACAATCCATGCCACCAGGTGTGAGTCTACTCCCATCTCAGTCAGCTTGTCTCTAAGGAGCAGAGGTTGGATGGTGTTGAAGGCGCTAGAGAAGTCCAAAACATAATTCTTACAGCACCACTGCCTCTGTCCAGGTGGGAGAGGGATTGGTGTAGCATATAGATGATGGCATCCTCCGCTCCCACCTTCTCCTGGTATGCGAACTGCAGAGGGTCGAGGGCGTGGCGGACCTGTGGCCTCAGGTGGTGAAGCAGCAGCCGCTCCATGGTCTTCATCAGATGCGACATCAGAGCAACAGGCCGGAAGTCATTCAGCTCACTAGGACGTGATACCTTTGGGACAGGGGTGATACAAGATGTTTCCCAAAGCCTTGGGACTCTCCCCTGTTCCAGGCTCAGGTTGAAGATGCGCTGTAGAGGACTCCCCAGTTCCAACGCACATGCCTTCAGCAGTCGTGGCGATACACCATCTGGACCCGCTGCTTTGCTGGCACGAAGTCTTTTCAGCTCTCTGCTCACATGGGCTGCTGTAATTGTGGGTGGGGATGTCTCACCTATGCTGGTATCAGCAGAAGGATGGTTGGAGGATGCAGTACTCCGAGGTGAGAGTGGGTTACTGTGATCAAACCTATTAAAGAAGTTGTTCATTTGGTTTGCTCTCTCCACGTCTGTCTCGATGGCGGCACCCGCTTGAGCTGCAGCCAGTGATAATCTTCATCCCATCCCACACTTCCTTCATCCTGTTGTTCTGCAACTTCTGCTCCAGCTTTCTCCTGTACTGCTCTTTCGCCGCCCTGAGCTGGATTTGGAGTTCCTTCTGCACGCACTTGAGCTCATGCTGATCACCACCTTTAAAAGCCCTTTTCTTCTGGTTCAAAAGGTCCTTGATGTCACTTGTAACCCATGGCTTGTTGTTAGCATAGCAGCATACTGTTCTTACTGGAACTACAATGTCCATACAGAAGTTGATGTAATCAGTTGTGCATTCAACAGCCTCTTCAATGTTCTCACTATGTGACCCAAGCAATATATCCCAGTCTGTAGTTCCAAAGCAATCTCTACAGATATATCATTTATATCTCATTTAGATATCACCCAGATTATGACTTTAATCCCTGTTGTAATTTTTAAGAGCTACACACGTTCATATTTGAGGATTATATGCTATTCCAAACTTTGATAATACAACATTATTTTAATAAGAAAAATACCACCCATTTATTTACTGAACCAGTTATTGCTGGAAGCCATAGCCTTTCCTAACAGTAAACACAGAAGGCAGCAAAGAGCTCTTAAAGGGGTCTATCACAGGACACACACGTCACTCCTGGCCAATTTAAAGTAGTCAAACACACACACAAGGGATATGGGTTGAAAACAAAAATACCTTGCAAAATCTTACACAGACATAGAGAGAATGTATAATCACCACATACTGTAAAGTATGGCTAGTGTGGAATTCTAAGTTTCCTAAAGCTGTTACTCAACTAACACTAACCACTTTGGAGACATATTGTATAATGTAAATGACTTAGAATAAAGTGGAGAAAAGGTGTAATACAATATTCTGGTGATTGCCAAGTTTAGAAGAATGCAGCCCCAGTTAGAAAAGTATTTTTTTAGAATTAATATTGCAGGCATTCAGAGAAATAAATCGCCAAAAATGCCAATACTGAAATTATAGTGCTATAAATGTTCAATCGCAGGTAAAAGAGACAGGGAAAGATCAAAAATGGAACTCCTTACCCTGACGCTAATAGACTAATAGAGGATATTAATTATCTTAAATGTGTGTTGGATCTCACTTTGTTCTCAGTGCTGCTGGGGTAGGTAATGATGTCCTGTAACCCTGGAACTGGATAAATGAGTTAAAGAAGTGGGTGGGTGGAAAGCATTCATTCCTTAAATTAAAAGTTATATAGCATCCTTTTACGATTGATGGTAAATCGTAAATGTGCACTAGTTCTTTACCTTCCTTCTGACTTCATCCTCGTCATCAGTTCGGACACAGCCTGCGTCATTTAAAAGAGGGCTAGTGAGAGGTGATGGTTGCCTGCCATCAGGGCTGAGGTTTGGAGAGAGGATAGGTCTATGCGTTGTCTGTGGACCTTGTGAATTGACTGAAGCCTCAGATAACCGTGGGCTGTTTGTTAAAGAGCCTGTTGGGGAGGGGAGTAGCAAAAAATAAAATTGGGAGAGGAAATGGAACAAATTATACAATCAATATGCAGGAAGTACATTGTTTAAACAATACAAACAAAAAGCTGTAATGGCTAAAGCTGCCAATGTCAATGCAAAAGACCTTTCCAATTTTTCACGTCACGCCAGATAGTACCTACCCAACCACCTGAAAAAATATGAACTACTTAATTGATTAAAAAAATATTGTTTTAAACTCAACAGAACATTAGACCTCACTAAGGGATTAATTTCTAATTATAATATACGTGCACTTCCATGTCCACGTACACATTCTGTACATGCTAATAAGTAATAAAAAATAGATGTATGTATTACACTTACCAAATAAATTGGAAGCCATATAAAATTTATCAATAAAGGCAGCTTGGCCACTTCTCCTCGCTCTGACAGTACATATACTTGCCTGCTTGTGCACTTTGCTCCACACTATGCAACGCGCAAAATGAGATCATGATGAAATACGTTGCACATCTCTGACTTGAGTAAGACAAGAATTACCGAAAACAAATGTAATTTTCTGATGATAATGAAGACGATGATAACAGAGACAGACGACAGCATAACGACTAATGTCTAATCTGTGGATAGTTCTATGAACTAAACACTAGATCAACTATGAACCTAGAACTATAAAATGGCTTTAGTTTATTACAATCTGCAGTACTCTACGGCAGGCATCATGCTACTACACAACTCCAACAAATGGCTACATCTAACAATGAAACAAAAAAGAAAAAAAGCCATTTTTATATGCAACAGACTACTTCAGGGTGTGCTGAAAAACCACAATGCCGGAATCAAACAAAAAGTGGCTCAAGCCTTGAGTTTACATTAGTGGCATTGCACTCCCTGGCAGAGGCTTTTGCATGCACAAATCCATTCAGAACATACATACTCACACTTTTCAATTTATTCATTTTGCAGCTAATCTTATACCATTTAAAAAGATCCAAACAGACAAACATATAGCCCAGAACACATAAAAACTAACACATTTATGTTAGATCTACAAACAAAACGTAGCTAAGCAAAGCACAGTAGTAAGTTTAACTAAGTTGTCATAAGAAATTGCCAGAGCCCCACTTCACACAGGTCAACTTTATTCACACTAATACACAACCATATACAATGTTAAAAACAGGAAACCCTTTGAGAAGGAAGAGCAAAACATTCACAAAAGAAACCAGTGTGTTTGCAAAGTAATTCCAATACAATTGTGAAGTACAAAGTGTTTCAGAAGAAAAAAGCAAGAGCAAAACAGGGAGGGAAGCAGCAAGACAGGGGTCAAGTACAGAATCCAAAAATATTAAAGGTGGATAGTTCATTCATCTCCATGCAATCCACAGTGCCATGCACTTGTCTAGTGTCCTTGTCAAAAAGCAGCAGGTCCTGTTTATCTCCATTTACTATTAGTTCAAAAAGGGAAATTTTATTTGTTAATTGACTCTAAAAAGTTTACAAGTTCTCTGACTGCAAACAGTTATAATGCCAGTGAACTCAAAAACTGCATATCTGTCATGCAAACAGAAACTTATTTCATCAGCTTTAGCATAAAGAAAAAAAATTGCTTTGTTCTTTGGGGTAACACATTCATCAGAACCTTAATTTCTTGCAACTGTTCTGTAAAATTAAGGCAAAAAAGATGAAACGTGAAAGAATTACATTTAAGGTGATTTGGTACACCAAAAACATAAAAAAGCTTTTTAAAGTAACCATGTCATTGTAAAACTATAAAGTATGTAAGCTGGTAAATGTGTTACCTTTCCACTTGAACTGACATGCATATCAAGATGTTAGACAGACAAATAAGCCAGCAGTTGTATATATCAAGTCATTCCCCCAGAATAAGCTGACAGCAGGTTCAGCTTACATACACAGTGTTGTACCCTGCTTCTCTCAAATATTGCCTGAACTGCTCCAATGTATGACTACTTAGTTGAATACCAGTGCTTCATAAAAACACAAGGCAGCTTACAATGCAAGTGACAAGGAGCATTTTACTCACTGCAGTGATCACCTTGGCAAACCTACCTCCTATGATCTGCTTTACTGTTGTATTAGAAGAAGGTTATTTCAACATGGAAAACAATGAAAACATGGCTAGAGAAACATTCTGGAGGTCTTGTCTTCATCAGCAAGAATGCTCTTTCACAAATCTTCTTTTAAAAAATTTCATCATGAAAATCACTTTTAACTATTTTTTCCTTTTGTAGTTGCCCACTGACATATCCCCTTACTAACTCAATACTGTAATATTACTTAAAGAAATAAGTGACTAAATGATAAGAAAGAAGTTGCATGGTGCTGCAGTGGTAGCGCCTCACAGAAAGAAGACCAGGGTTCATGTCCAGGGTCGAGTTTACATGCCCTCCCCATGTCTGCATTGGTTTCCTCCGATAGTCCAAAGACATGCGGGTCAGGTGGATTGGTGATGCTAAATTGGCCTGAGTGTGTGGTTGGGGTGTGGGTGTGTGTGTGTATGTTTATTCGCCTTGCAATGGACTGGCACCCTATCCAAGGTTTGCTCCTGCCTTGCACACTATGTTGGCTGGGATAAGTTCTGGCACTCTCCGCAACCTTGTTCTGGACATAACAGGTTTGAAAATGACTGAATGAGAAGAGGGCAACTTGATCGCACGTACAAATCACTGTTTAATGTTTTTATCATGCATAAACATATTTTTACATTACTTAAAAAAAGGAAGCTATATGTTCTGTTTTTTAATAATGTTCACAAAGTCATACTATTCCTACTTAAGTACAGCCCTGAAGGCACTAAGCAGAGTTAGCAGTGCTGTGTTAGTTAAATTAATTGATCCAATACAACCAGAATAAAGGCTTCAATTGATTAACAAGCTGGTTACAGGAGGCAAGAGGGGCAAAGGAAGGTGACGGAAAGCAGGAGAACTCTCAGCACAGAAACTCATAGTTACTGGTAAAAAAGGTAGGCAGTATTGCTTTGAGGCCAATGTGCTGGAAGGTAAAAATAAAGACTTTCAGTTTAGTCCCAGCCATAGATGAACTGTGAAATCCTATGAAATTTTTATACACGTGTAAGGCGTCTTGATTTTGCATTAAATAAAGTTGCTTGTTTATGAAGGAGGACTTTAGCTCCTGAGGGTTTGATGATTCAGATTGAACTTCTTTTGTCACTTATCACCTTCCTTTCTCAGGCTACTTCTGGGAACTGCTACCATCATCTTGACAGTATTAAGAAGCAAAATCAGCTCTATGCTGGTAATACTATTTATGTTTGTGTAATCTATACATGAATTTATGGTTTGTTGTAGACCCTCTGTTTCTGTTTATTATTATTTTAGGTACATTAATGAATGTATTCATCCTTTTTTTATTTTCCCAAAATATGTCTCATTTGGTAATTAGCTATGGCCAGATGATTAAGATCATGTGACGGTAGAACGCATCTTACATGATATATATTTTTTTTAATCTGATACATTCATTACCTTAGCCATTCATTCAGTATAGGGCTTCAGGAGGAAAAGCCCTGATTACTCTAACCAGGATTGGCAGGAACCAATTCTGGGTAATCCAATCCATTACAAGATATATATGCTCACTCAAACTGGGTCTGTTAAGGGTCAAGCATGAATCTAACATGCATGTCTTTGGATCATTTAAGAAGAAAAAAAAAAAAACATAATTTCTTGTAAAATTAGACAACTGCCAGGGCATCAGTGAATTTAGGTAATTTAGACAGCTTTATAACCAACAATTATATTAAATTTTAAGATTCATTTTAAAAAACATCATATTTTAAGGGAAACATTGTGATTAAATTCAATCCTAATCACCTTCAATGACAATTTGCATGTCCAATAAGCATCTGCATGGGAGATTTTTCAATCAGTTTTCATTCTCCTATTGCATAGGTGTACATATTAGTTTAACTGATTACTCTGAATTGGCCCATTATAAGAGAGTGTGTGTACCTTACAATATATTAGCAACTAGTTCAGTTTAAATATTCTGCTACTCTGAAAATAGTCATTAAAACTGGTCAAAAGGGTGTGTACATATAAATACACTGAAACTGATTATTTCAATCTGTTTCTTAAAGAGGAAAAACATGAATTGGTACTTCTTACTGTGGTAGTAAATCACACAATAATGGTATAAGGAGTATTAAAAGGAGTTGCAGAATACAAACAGAAAAAAACCTCAAAACTTGTTTTGACAAGCATTTTACTTAAAAGTTATTTTAGTTAAATAAACCTCTTTATTTTGCATCTCTATTTATATTGCTATTATTCGATAATGAACATCATTACACCAATGGCAATATGCCTTTATAATTCCTTACTGTGACTGCTCTTTTTATCTTTAGTTAGGTCAAATGTTTTCCTTTTTTTGTAATTTTGGTGTGTATTTGGGAGGAAATGTTGTTGTTTGCTAAAATATTTATTTAATAAGCTTATGTAAAAACCTAAATATTCCCCTTGGGGCAAATAAAGTGCTATCAGTTCTAAGGCACTTTATTAGTATAGATGTATAATATACTTGCTTGGCTATATTTTTCACAATTAGAAACCAAGCAAGTGAAGTGAAGTTTCTTCAAGATCGCAAAATGAGACTGAGTTTGCCATCTTGCAGTTTACAGACCAGCACTTTAGTTATTAGGTCACCCTGCCTACTGTTGGAATTAGAATATTTTGGGCAAATAAATCAATTTTATTTACTTTTAATAAAAAACAACTGCCATCTGTAACATCATTCTAACATTTTTTTTTAATCACATAAGTGACATATTCATGGCATTATAATCCAAGTTACAGATTTATCATTTGATAATAACAAACTGTCTAATGTAACAGTTTTTCTAGCACCAATTCTAATGTATGAGGAGCACTTAAGGGAAGTGCAGCTGAATTAAACAACAAAACAGAGAAACCTCTATTTACTCTTTCATCAATTTCATCTATGAAAAACTGAGGAATGCATTAAAGAGTGCATAAAATTCAACATAAAAAAAAAAATTAAAATAAAAGAAAAAAACAAGGTGTCAAATCATTTTCTTTTATCTTGTAATGTTTAAAACATGTTAATTAAAACTTATGGCAAATATAAGTTACTTCACCGAAGTCTAAAATTAAATAGAGTGTGAACTGAAGCAGATTTTTTTTTTTTTTTTGCAGCTTTGCATTGTTTTAATTTTTTTCAACAGTAAGTCAGTAAAAACATGCCTCGTTCCTTTTAGATTTTTCACCAATGTGATCACTGCAGTAGGGAAACAGCAGGCTCATCCCTCCCACACCTCAATTAGTTAACTAGCATTTAACAAAATACTGCAAGTGAATGAATAGAAGGTATACCATGCTTTGAAGAGAAAAGAAAAGCACAATGACAAACTCCATTTCTCAGAGGAACATGCTGACAGAACAGTGCTTACAGTAAACAGAGAAAAATTAAAAGAAATAAAGCAAATAAAGAAATAAAAAAACCTGCAAACAAATGACAATAATGAGAATGAAAATCCCATTAACATTTTTTTTTTTAAATTAAGGGGATCGGAGGCAGGGAAGAGATGCAGAGAAAGTTACCTTCTGGACTGTTTAATTTGCTCACAATGCTGTAGATAATTAAAGTGAATGGATCATGCTGCTTATACCCAAGCATAGGCATCTTAGTAAGTGTTTCAGCCATTTTAGCTTAGCAAGGGATGCAAGTAAATAGCTGGTTTAGTGTCTGGCAAAGAGTTTAGTCTGTCATTTCACTGTTCAACTATATTTTCTTACCTTTCACAAATGCATGGAAGAACCTGTTTGTCACTACATTTCCACAGTATCCATGATCAAAATCTCTAGCTGTTGCCTTGTTCTGCACAGCGGTACTAAAGAAGAGACCATCACGGCTAATATCAACAACTTTGAAGACCACCCTGCTCCTCCAGTTAATATATTATGGTAACCTTTATTACCTAGGTAACCTGCGTTACCACCAATCACAGTGAAGATTTAAATACAAAAACAAAAAAAAATAATCTCACAACAATTTTTAAAATGTAAAAAATAATTCAAGCCATTTTTATAAATGTCTCACCAAATCAAGATACTTTGTCACTTTCACAATAGTTTTCTCAGGCTATATGAATCAGTTATGTACATCAAAGTACATAATGCTGCAAGTTTTTACTTCTTAAACTGATGGCATAAAACCGTTTTGACATCTACCTGCTCTAGAGCTAATACCCAGACTACACAAACAAAATCTGGAGAGCTGCTTAAAAGTCCACAGGGACCAATTAATCACTTATTGTTAGCCCCAACAAGATCCAACACAGCGATAACTCTGGAAATATTAAATGATTTAATCTACAGACCTTGTAAACAAAATTATTGAAAAATACCAATGAAAACAATACAAAAGCAAGCAGAAAAATTCTACAATAAAGTCAGCATATACTCTCACAATTAAAGCTAAAAAACAAAAGGAAGATAAAGTAATATATAATGCTACACGACCGCTAGGTTTATTAAAAATAAATTTTGTAAAATTTTGCAATACCTCAGATTATGTGGCTTGACAACTCACCACGTGAACTACAACAAATGGAACACACCGAATTTAACTACCTAACTAGATTTAAACTATGTTATACATTTTTGTTTATGAATAAAAAAAAAAAAAAATACAAACTCACAATAATTTTTTTTCCTTCTTAAGACTGTATACAACAAAGCTTAGCTACTGTTTGGCAGCTTAACTACTGCACAAAATTACACAAAAATATTTAGCATAAACCAAAATATTAAATATTTTGAAAAATTAATACAACTAGTGTAATTTTACACACCTTGCCTAACAAAATTGATTGTATCACAAAATAAAAAACAAACATTACAAACATTTATGAAGGCAATTTGCTGAATCACCGGAACTTCTCCAATGTTCAGAGTAATATAAAATATTCTTTTTTGAAAATCACTGCATTTCATTAGTTAGCAATTGAAATATATTCAGTCTCATTAATAAGATTTTGCCAACAACATGGCATTATATCCCAATGAAAACAAAAACAGCAAAACGGTAAACCCCTATTTACAGGCAGATGCATGACACAAAATGTATGGGAAATATTTCACAGTCAGACAAAAGCATGTGGTGGTGAAATTATAAGAACACCCACAAAAGCATGCTTAAAGTTAACTAAATAAAAATATTATTAAAAAAATCCTACATTTTAACTGAATACACCAAATAAAATGCAAATGTTGAAAAATGCAATGCAGAATTAGTATTGTTGTCTTTTTTTTCTTTTTTCCTCAAGAAAAACTAGAATATAAGAAAATTCAAACAGTCACTAATTATTTCAAAGGTCATGTCCTAAACAGTCACATTTTTAGTGGTTATATCAGAACTGCAACCTAGCTCAACAAACCAAGTGAGGATTCACGTAACCTCCCATTTATAGATTTCAACATTTATACGGGATAGGAAAATCTTGAGTTGAACTTGCTAATGGCTAGGAGGGGGCAGACAGATTTTCCATTAACTGAATGTGTTAAATTTTGAGCAGGCTTACAGCAAGCAACATTAAAGCAGAAAACATAAAATGTTTGGTCTAACACTAGTTTGTCTCAAAGAAAATACACTCAAAGAATGCAGTTGAAGTACATTTAATTGAGTACTTACAACTTGAAAAGATTACTAGCAATAATCTGAATTTTTTAGAAATCAGCAGGATAAATTACATGGCCTAGAAAAGTCCACTTGAATGCAGAGTGGTCATAAACAGTCAGCATTCCAGGCCTATAACACCCAGACTGAATTCAGTGTCCTAATTCACAGTTTGTTCAGAATATCTTTAGTTGCTCTGGTTTTTTTTTTTTTTGTTTGGCAAGCTATAAAATTAGATATATATCTATTTTTCTATTAGTCTGACCCAGTGAACATTCAAATAAGTGCATGTGTTGTCAAAATTTATAGTAAGATTTCCAATAGCCCAGAACTTTAGGCTGTATCAGAAATAAATATTCACCTTTTATCGCCATTACTCAGATTTTTTTAAATGCACGCAACCACAATTACCATATTATATCTCTTATATAATCTGACTTTTGCAAGAAACAATGTGCTGCAAAACAGAATTAAATACATGCATTCTGAACCCACTGTAATTCATTTCAGTATGTACTGGGAGGGAAGAAACTATCCTGGTAGCACTGGGTGCAACACAGGAAACAACTCTGAACAAGTCACTAGTCAATCTCAAAGTATATATATGCACACACACACATGTAATTTGAACTGGGCCCAAACTGGAGTTGCAAATATATTAACCTGCAAGTCTTTGCAGAGAAAACCTGAAGTACCTGAAGAAAAATCAATGGAAAACCAGACAGATTTCATACAGCCTCCGCACAGACAATGACTGGGTGCTGGATTCAAAACGAGAATGCTGTATCCATGAAACAGAAGCCTTAACTATTATGTCACAGTGCTGTCACGTATACATCACAATTCAATAATATATTCAACCAGAATAGTTGTATTAAAAAAAAAACCCAAAAAAACTACATTTATTGCATCTGTATTCACTTAATGTCCACTGGAGGCTGGAGTTTTACTGACCCTGATCTTCTGGCAGTAAAGCATGTAGGAAAGGTACTAGACAGAATGTGACAGCATTCCATGACAGCCATACACAAACAAGTGTACTTTTACGTTAAACCAAATTATCAAGTCATGGCTGTAGGTTCTGGAAATAAACAGTACCTTAGTAAAATGGTGATCCAAGTAAAACAGGCAGTCTCTGTTGGCTGAAAATACCATTACCATTAATGATTAACACTTTGTAAAACAAATTTGCATTGACAAAAATCGATACATTAAAAATTGATTAATACAGTTAAGTTCATAAGTATTTGGACAGTGACACAATTTTCAGAATTTTGGCTCTATAAGCCACCATAATGAATTTGAAATGAAGAAATAATTACATGATTGAAGTGTAAGTGTAACCTTTTAATTCAAAAGGTTTAACCGAAATATTGTATGAGCCATTTTTGAATGTATTTGGACAATTGACTGACAAGCTGTTCCAAAGCTAGGTGTGAGCGGGTCCCGCTTTATTTCAATAGTTATTAAGCAGGTAGAATGTCTGTTGCTGATTCCAAGTGTAGAATTTACATTTGGAAGCTGTTACTGTGAACTCTCAATATGAGGTGTAAAGAGCTGTCATGCAAGTAAAAACAGACCTTCATTAGGCAGAGAAAACAAAGCAAACTCATCCGAAAGACTGCAGAAACACCAGGAATGATTAAATCAACTATGTGGTACATTCTTAAAGAGAAGGAACATACTAGTAAATTCATCAACACCAGAAGGCCTGGACCACCAAGGAAGACAAATGTGCTAGATTTACTCAGAATTCCTTTCCTTGTAAAGAAAAAACAATTTACAACATTTAGCCAAACCAAGAACACTGAGAGGCAGGCCTATCACTACCAAAGTATACAATCAAGAGAAGATTTGATGAAAGTAAATACAGAGGGTTTAACCACAAGGTAATCCTCAGGAATATGAAGGACATATTAGATTGTGCAAGAAAATATTTTTAAAATACCAGTTCAATTTTAGAATAGCTTTCTTTGGGCAAATGAAATTAAGATCACTATGTACCAGAATGATGCATAGAGAAGAATATAGAGAACAGAAGCAATGGTGCATGATCTGTAGTATACCACATCATCTGTCAAACACGGCAGAAGCAGTGTTAATGGCATGGGCATGAGTGACTGCCAACGGAAGTGGGTCACTGGTGCTTACTGATGATATGCCTACTGACAAAAGCTGCAAGATGATTTTTGAAGTGTACAGAGTTAGGCTATCTGCTCAGATTCAGACAAATACTGCAAAACTAATATGTGGATGCTTCACAGTACAGATGGACAATGAGCCAAAATATACTATGACAGCAAACCAAATGCTTCTCAAGGCAAAGAGGTGGAATATTCTTCAATGATAAAGTCAATCAGCTGACCTCAACCCAATTGGATATGCATTTCACTTGCTGAAGACCAAACCAAAGGCCGAAAGTCCAATGAAGAAGCAGTACCTGAAGACAGATGCATTAAAGGCCTAACAAAGCATTAGTTCTTAGAGAAGGCCATGGATTCCAGACTTCAGGCAGTCATTGACTGTAAATGGTTTTCAGCAAAGTATTGAAAAATGATCATTATATTCATGATTATGTTAGTTTGTCCTAATATTTTTGATCCCCTGAAAATGGGGTTCCTATGAATAAAAATGGCTGTCTATTCCAAATGGCTCAATATTTTTGTTAAACACCTTAAATTAAGCCCACAAGTCTACACTTCAATCACATCTTGATTGCTTCATTTCAAATCCATGTGGTGGCACAGAGTCAAAATTATGAAAATTGTATCACTGTCCAAATACTTATGGACCTAACTATATTTCTTCCTCTGTATGCAAATGCATCATTGCTCTATTATAAATAAATAAAAAAAATAATCTTGGAAGGAGATGAGACGTGATTTTCTCAGAGGGACACACGTTCTGCGAGACAAGTCTTTTGTGCCAAGAGATTTAACCATGCCCGGGGCCGGAAAAAGACAAAGAGTAGATGACAAAGTAGAACGTCGTAAAGAATTCAAAAACGCTAATGTGATACACATGCAGAGCAGATTAGAGATAATGGAAGTACGAAAATTCGAACATCTCAAAAAAATGATAGTAAAGATCGTATTAGAGCAAACAAAAGGAAATTATTACTTGGTGAAATAACGGAACAGCGAAAAGAGATCAAATATATTGTTCAGAGACTTGTAGATCGTCTAATTTGTGTTGCCATCAGGGAAAAGTAGTATTTCTTCCCAATGAAGAGGCCTATCTGCGAGAATTAAAAGTTTTGTTGTTTGTTGAAAGTGAAATCCACATACGTGACCAACAGAGATGCAAATTTGCTGGCGCGAAGCGCAGGTAGGGTTTTGGCAAGCAGGAGGCGAAGCCCTCCAGTTTTTATAAAAGATAAGTAGTTTCAAATGTAGACACAAAGCCGATATATGCAAAGCACAAGAATGGAGGAGACATCAGTTGTATTGGAAAATCAGTTGTAAAATCATTTGCAAATATTGGAAATTCTAACATGATCTTTGAAAAAGAAAAGTCAGTTGGAATTATATTAACTTCAACTTGATTAAAATGTGCCTGGTCATGGTTTCATGCTTATCAGTTAAACTTGGAAAGCAGACACACCATTGCAGTGTATATAAGGAGAAATATGTGATGTATTTACAAAATTACATAAGGCAGGTAATGCCAAAAATCAATTTATCTTCGCATTATTATTCTGAAGAAGGATTAATGTACAAGTAAGTTGGTCAGTCAATGTATGCATATGCTCACCGACTTCTCCACAGTTTAGTATTTGCATTTAACTTTTCACTCTCCCAATAAAATGTCACAAATTGTAGTATACAATAAAATACTGAAATCAGTATTAAAGTGCACCAAACTATTGTTGATCTTCTTGTGAATATACATTCACATTTACAAAAATGTAACAACCAAAAAGGCACTGAAAAAAATATATGGAAATTACTAAGATACACACAAGGGGCTAAAGTTTCAGCATTGGGTGTCTGCATATCAGCAATGGGCACATGAGCCCAAGCACCCTTTTAAAACAAACTGTTAGTGAGAACAAACCTCACTGAATATTTTCCTTATATATTTCCTAAACAGAAAAAAGTATGTTTTGATTACACAATTGTAGATAAAGAAATCAAGCTACTTTAAAGTGCATATCTAAAGAAATGAAACAACACAATTAGCTATAAAATTTTTACATTCTTCTACAAGAAGAACTCTTCATAAAACAAAAGTTTCAACAGTGTGGCTACCTTCTGACAGACACATAATGGTCTCTCTAGCAAACTAAAACCTAGCTATGTCATAAACATTCTGCGATATGTTATTTCAGGAAAGAAAACTACATTTTCGAATATTGAGTTACACTTTATAAAGAAATCATCACCATAAAGGTACAGGTATTATGAGAAAAGGATTAAACACAATAGACACCACCAATTTAAATGACAATTTAAGTACTGCAAGTTTAGTTTTTTTTCACCTAAACCAGGACTTTGATCTAAAATATATACAGTACTAGGTTTTGGTTTAAGGTGTACATATACAAGTAAGACTTTTTCTTATTAAAATGTATAGCAATCTTTGTAAATTTTAAAGCACAGTGAACTTATACTCTACAGGCATGCGTCCAATATTTTTGCCTAAACTAAGATCCTCAATTAGAATCAAGAGTATTAAGTTTAATGTAGCAGACTAAACATGAACTTTGTTTGAATAGGCAATGTTCAAACCTCCTCATATATGAGTCTGTAGCACAAGTCGGCATCTCCCAAGTACTCTCATTAACAATATGCATCAGGAAAACTGATGTTTCTATGCCAAGTCTGTGTCTGAAGCAGTTTTACTGACTTGTCAACAACCACAACTAGTTACTGAAATTTAAAGCAAAATGATTCCTGTTAAATATTTGCTGGGACCTATTTACATGGGAAAGTGAAAGACAACAATAATTTAGAGATTATATAGAAAAAAAAAAAAAATTTTGCTAGTCATTTCACAACTCAAAACTCTGGGTAAGAAAATCAAGATCAGCAAACAGTCAGAAAACTTGTTTGTTACAGGAAGTAATTGTCTGTAGCACTGAGGGACATGCTGCCAATGGATATTTTAAAATCAACATGGATAGCAAGATTATCATAAAGATTTTACTCTCTGTAGTATATTAAATAAAAGTGCGTCTAAAGCAATCACTTAAGGTCCTCATTAAATGGTAACTGATATGAGCAAGGGTGCATATTTCTATTGTCTTAATGTTTACTTGCTTTTTTGCATAGTGTTAGTAGTCACTGATAGAGTCTGATAAAAACAAACCTATCCTTGGTAACAGACAAGGAAATTATTTGATATTTGTGGACATAAATATTACTGGCAGGTTATAGGTGAAACTTAATGCTGATGTGTTCACCACAGAAAAGCCAATCTTCCGGGCCAAATTAACATATGGTACACCAGGCTATATTAAACAGCCACAAGCCCGGAGATTAAAATTTCACACATAACTGATATTTCTCTTGCAGTAACTACCTAACAGCTGAATACTCGTGCTCCATCTTCATCACTCAAATTCATAGACATGTCCTCCTCTACCTCCTCATCCAGCTGTAAACTTCCAAATGAGTACTTGTTCCTAGGTGTAGGAGAAGAGCTAGTGGCAACAGGATTCCCAAACATCAGAGGGTGACTAAAAGGATTAACGATCTCTGATTCAGAATCACTGGACTCTGTTCCACTACTTGTGGAGCCATCAATCATTTGGACAGCTCCCATATGGTCAATGGCTGCACTCATAAGCAGTCTTTGCATAGCAGGGCTTGCCTTGGATTGACCTGAACAACAAAGACCATTGGTCATCACCTTCCTCTCTAAGGCAATAAATTGCTCTGCCTTTGAAAGACTCCCCTTTCTTTGATCATTGGCAGGAGTGGAAGTGAGTTGACTAAGAATGAATGGATCAGTGTCTGATCGATTTTGTACATTTTGTAGCTTCTGCATGTGCAGCTTGCTTAAAACTGGAGAGCAACTAATGTAATTTTGGCAATCATGACCTTCAATGTGCTCCTTTGTGTCACAACTTGAGCTATAACTTTGATTTTCCTCTCTTTGACGAGATCTACAACTGTGACCATTGTGCACTAAATAACTATTAAAAGTACTTGAAATGGGATTGACCCTCCTGTGAGTACCAGGAGTATGAGGGTTGGATGCAGGGCTCCTATTTTCGGAGCCACTGAAAATCTCATCCACAAGGGTGCTCTGTCTAGGCATTCGAGGTGTTCCACCACCACAGAATGACAAATTAGCAGGGTCATCATCAATAAACTCTTCAGAATAGGAAACAGACTCCCTAAACCTGAGTTTATTCAGATTTTCATCCCTACTGGTCAGTGGTTCATCCTCATAATTGTCATTTATTTGAGACTGAGATCTGGTGATTCGGCCCTTGATCAGGTCATATTCACTATCTATATCACTGCAGTCTATATAAGGGATTGAGGAGCTACTGCCCCTGGCAGCCTGGAATGCTGGACCTGTGCTTGGGAGCTCCACTTGCTGCTTCATTAGATGGGTCTTCCCCTGGACATCTCCATCCACCTCATGTTCTGTGGACTCCAATCTCCTATCCTCCTGGCAGCTCTTCAGGGATGATGGACTTTGCTGCTGCTGTCCCACCACATTCTCCATACAGACTATAGTTTCTTTTATGTGACGTGGTGACTCTGCTGGTGAGTCAGTCTTATCTCCATAAGTGTAGCTTGCACTCTAAGCAATACAGAATAAATTAAGAAACAAGAGAAGCAGGGATAAGGAAACAAGTAAGATTGTACGTGCATGACAATATGGTAAAAAACTATGTTTTTCATTTTCATTTCATTTCAAATGAAGTAATTCAAACAACTGTGCAACATTAATAATGCAGAATCTACATCAAAGAAATACCCTGATTAAACAAAATGCAGCTATTTAATTGAACCACACAATATATCTGACATATATGTAGTTTAAAAAAATATTCACTGTTTAATACTTCTGGCAAAGGAAAACCACAGTCATATGCCAAAGTGATGTATAAATACAAATTACACAATATCAGAAAATATTGTACACACTAAGAATAAACAGTTCAAAAGTACAAACAAATAATATTCAATAAAGCAGTTTAAGCAGCAAATAAATTTTGATTTTGCTTCAGGTTACTGCAAACAACATTCAGCTTTTTACTGATCTCACCTAAGCTGCTATATTAACACATAATTATTTAATCATAATGTGTAAATGGCATTAGCACTTAACAATGGAAGAATGTAGCAGCATGAACTTCTGAATGTGGTAATGAGATACCTAGTTGTTTGACTGATTGGGCTATTATATCTGGACAGATGTTCAGCCCTGTGTAATAGAGAGAGCGGAAATGAAAGATTATTGTCAAACTGTACATTCAGAACATCTTGTAGAGTGAATGGACGCGGAGGCAAAAAGTTACAAAACAATTACAACAGTGAAGGCACGAATAAGGTCTAGGTTCAACTTTGGATGCCTTCTGTTGTCCCAAGTGGAATGCAGTGAGTCTACTTCGAGTACCATCTCAGAAGTATAACCCATGAAGGTAATGATACTATAATTACAACAGCAATATCCAATGAAGTGGAAGAATAATTAGGAATTAAAGACTTTCTATTCATTAACATTTTGATTATTTTTTTCCATTACACATTGAAGAGGACCTTTCCAAGCAATATGAGGCATAAGAAGCAACACAGGATGCTAGTTCAACAGTTTAAGGTTTACCAATCAGTCTAGCAAGCATATATTTGAACTGTGGGAAGAAACTCGACCAGCTCTTAAAAAGAAAAACACACATATAGAGGAGAAACAAGAAAGACATATATACATACACACACACACATATATATATATATATATATATATACTGTAAAATGCTTCTGATTGGCTAGGTAGAGAATCCACGTTACTCGATCTGTGTGGCAACAGATCTAACAACTGTAACACCATGCTAATTTGATGTAATTATTTGAAGAACTGGAAAAAAAATCTGAACTGAAAGACATTAAAATTGTTGAAAAACTGCTAGTCTATCTATCTATCTATCTATCTAGTGGGATAAAATGGGGGAATAAATAAAACAGAAGAAAAAGATATACAAATGTGGCTACATAAATGTTGACTAAACTATAAAACATGTTAATGCCTTATTAAAGGAAGAATAACAGCAACAGTGTACTTGCAAACACACACCTCATAAACAAATAACACAACTTAACCAGGCACCTAGTAAGTCTGGTTTGTGACCTATAGTGTAGGAGGCTGAGAAAAAGTCACAGAATTGAAAAGGAGCACAGACAGCTGATTAAAATTCAAGTGTTTGTGCCTATAATTATGTGATTTTCTTCATGAGAATCACTGCAAAGAAATC